>NW_025849545.1:0-6947 GCF_002878395.1 Capsicum annuum
TATCTCTAACTTTTATTTTGAAAAGACAAATATGTATATCACATACACATATTCAAAAAACATGTAAAATACATAACCATACAGATCTGGATATGTATATACGGTACAAAACATACATATGTATTTACGATATACATATCATATTCATATTAAACAGTAACAAACATAGCTATACTATATATCTTCATATGTATTTGTGAAATACAAAAGCGACTCATATAAAATAAGAATATACATATGGATCAGGTTTGTATTCTGTAAATACATATGTAAAGCTATATGTATTTTATACGGTGTTGGATTTGTCTTTGAACTGTACATATTATGTCATTTTAGAGGATAACATATGTACTTATTTATTTTCTTTTACTGTTTAAGATATCTATCATGTATTTTTTTATTATCTTTATGTATATGTATATAATTGTCATTTTATTATAGAGATTTTGCGTCATATATGTTTATATATACATGTGAGTCAGATATTTATTTCTGTAAATACATATGCAGATATATATACATGTTTTTTTACCGTAAATACATATGCAGATCTGTATGCCTATTTATTTTGTATATTTTTTGAATATGTATATATCATATAGATATTTGTCTTTTAAAAATAAAAGATAAAGATAGAAGAGTAAAAAAAAAAAGGTGGAAAAGGATAAAACAAGAAGAAAGAGAAATAGAAACTAGAAATTGACGTGTAAAAATAAAAGAATTTTTTTTTTAAAGAAGAAGAAGAAGAAGAAGAAGAAGAAGAAGAAGAAGAAGAAGAAAAAGAAAAAAAAAAAAATAAAAGAGAGAAAATAAAGAGAAATGAAAAAAATGGAAAAGAAAAAGAAATTAAAATAAAAAAAAAAAAGATAAAAAATGAAAAAACTAAAAAAATAAATAGTTAGAGATATAAGAGAATGATATTTTGAAGATCATGGAAATAATAATCTTCATATTTGATTTTTGATTTGGAAAAGGAATCTACTAATATAAATAAGAGTAATTTATGAGAATTTAATTAGATGAGATACTTATTGCTTATTTAACTCAACTAATTTGAGTAAAACAAGGGCAGTAAATCTTGTTGTGTATATATTTGTATAGCAACAGTTTACTTAAATACAAAATACAGTTTGCTATTTTTCGTAATTATGAAACTGTTGCTATAAAAGTTGCAATTAAGGTTCTATAGTTGTTATTTCTGAAAATTTTTCCTTTTTTAAAAGAGCTACGTGGTGTCCTTTTCTCAATTTCTTTCTAATGGCAGGGGAAAAAAAATATAAATACCATTGCTAAAGTTTTTTTTTTAAAAGAAAAACAACAACAATCAAATTGACAAATGTGTATTATAATTTTATTTGAATAATTAAAATTTAATTTAGTTTTAATTTAAAAAAAAATTCTAACCAAAATATGAATAATTCTACTTAAAACTCATATATCGATCATAAAAATATTGATCAAAATTCACTAGATGAAAAAAAAATAACCTTCAATTAATCAGATTAGCTAACCAAAATTTTCAAATATTATTTTTTAAAATTAAATTTTTGTATTCAAATTTTTTTTTTTAAACTATGTCACAGATATAATACGCGAACACTTTTTATAAAGCCTTTTTAAAACGCATAAAATAAACAAAATATTTGGAAGAGGATTGGGAAAAAAATGAAGAGGAAGGAATTAAAAAAAAAGGATAAAAGTAGATGAAAAGAAATGGGAGGAGTCCCTTATGGACTGTGGTGCTTGTCAGTGGGACCACTAGTGTCCATTTGTCAATAAGTTCATGCCTCAAACAAGTATGAGTTGACATATCTCACACATAATAAAATTTTTCTGATATTTCAACTCGATTTCAATTAACAAATAATGGAATTTTGCACCAGATTAGATTCGATACTTTGATTTTTACTCGTTGCCTATGCCAATTTCTTTTAACAAAAGAACAATAACCTATAGTAAATCTTTCATTAATTTTGGATTCAACCTAGTCAACATCAATGAAGCACTCAACACGAGAATGAATATGATTGTTATACTAATAGCCTGTTTGGTCAAACTTTCTTTTTTAAAGTGTAATTTTTTGGCCAAGCAACATAAATCCATGCAGTTTGAAATTTAATTACAGAAAATACCAATATTTTACATAATTATTGAAAAATCTCAATTTTGGATCTGTCAAGATACATAATTAGCTCTCAATACACCCAACAAAGTTATATTTTTTTCTTTGTAAAGATACATAAATAGATCTGATATATTTTTTGATTTTAGGTCTGTCGAGAGACATAATACATCCAATGAAGATACATTTTTTCCTTCATAAAAATACATAATTAGCTCTCGATACATGTTTTTCGATTCTGAGTCTGTCGAGATACATAATGAGCTTTTGATTCATTCAATGAAGATATGTAATTAGTTCGGATTTTTGTAATTCCTTTGTAAAGATGGAGATTTGTGTAAATATGATAAGTTAATATGTATATTTATGTTATTTTTTCTATTTCTTAAAAGTAAGGTGTTTGGTCAAGTTTTTGAGAGAAAATAACTATTTTACAGTGTAGCAGAAGTTGTTTTTCAATACAAATAAAGTAGATTCTTCCTAAAATCGTACATTTGAAAGACATTTTTTTTTAAAAAAGAAACATTTAAAAACTCTTCTAAAAAGCTTTGTGAAACATTAATTATTGTTCAAAAATATTTTTTAAATAGGGAAAGTACATGTATGATCCATAGTCAAACTATTTACAATTAAATATGTCACAACCCAATCTATGGTCTGACCGTGATGGACATATCAAGTCCAACAAGGATCGGAGACCACCCCTTGCTCCTAACCAAACGGGACATAATACCCGTAACAGTAACTGAATTCCGAACATATAACAAGATAACATAAGATAAACTTAAAGAATTTAAGACATGTCTATAACCGATAGCTGTTAACCAACCAAAACAACCAACACCACTACCCAAGTCCACAGTAATACACAAAATCTTCTAACAAATTGTAATACCCCGCATTTTTGGGCTGGTCTATGAACTATCGTTCTTACGTGTATAAGCTATAATTCTAGCGATTCCCATGTGAATATAAGTTTCATGATATTTATCCTCTTGTTTGATTTACTTTTGAGGCGAAGAATGCTCATAAAAATTATTTAGAGCCAAGTTGAGCTAAGATCATTTGATTCGTCCAAAATTTGATATTCGATTCTACAAGGGTCCACTTTAAACGTATATAACTTTTTATATGTATGGAATTTTTCATCTCAATACCCACCAAATTGTAAATAATTGAATTGGCTTTCCAACGATACCAATTTTGCCAAAATTCGTTACCCGAGAGAAAAGTTATGATATTTTTTGTGTGAGGCAGTAAGGGATCGCAATAGCCCCGCAACGTGAGGTTTGCTTGACCCAAATAGGGGTCGCGTCGTGAGGGCTACTTAACCCAACTAGGGGTCGCGACGCGGGGGATATTCCTGTATAGTTTTAGCTTCTTAAGGGTCAAGGGACACTTTGGTCCTTTCCCCTCGACCCCAAACGTCCAAGGGACGATTTATAGCATCAAAAAGGGCGTTACTTGCCCATCTTCCTCAATTTTTCTCACGTAAAAATCCTTCTCTTTCCCCCATGAATGAGTTTGAAGATTTTCCTCTCAAGAACATAAGAATTCAAGCATCAATTTCAAGAATTTCAAGAATCATCATTCAAGAACACAAATAGGATCTCCAAAACCAAGCTTCTTCATCTAGTTCATCATCTAAGGTATGTGGGTTATGAACAAGGACAATCATTTCGTCCTTCCTTGTTCCCAAAACTTGATTTTATTGCGAAAGTTATTTGATTTTAAATGTTGTCCTACGAATTTGAAGTTTGGGTTTATACCCCCTATTTCTATTCATGAGATTATGAGATTTTTAATGATTTAGAAATTGAATTACATGAGTACGGTTATGTTTTTATGCACATTGCTGAAATTTCCAGATTTTATGATGAATTATGAATATTCATATTATCAAGCATGAATTTTGAGATATTTATCATGATATTGATACATGGGTCATTAAACCCCATTTGAAGATTGTTATTAAACGAATTATTGTGCTATAAGCACCCCATGATTAGAATATTTTTAGATTATTGAGAAAAATTTGACCTTTTGATCTCAGAATAGATTTGAAATCCACTTTACAGATTTAGATTACAGATTTATAGTTGGTTTTCATTATAAATCATTAGATTACTTTTAAAGTGGATTTTTCCTTGAAATTTTGAGCATAAGATTGGGAGTAGTATTTAGTACCGAGATGGTACGTTACTACGGTTTCATACCCCAAAACTACATGCCAACGTAGGATTTAGATTATTCCCAATTCTACGTGGATGACTGAGATTGTGATCACTGAGATGAGGTTGTTCTATTTTGAGGGTAAGGGTAGAACAACCCTAACCTTATGAGGCCTAGTCGTGGGACGCCATGGATGCTCACATGGTGTACATGTCGGTTAGAAGAACCTCCCAAAAAGATGTCCCCTACTCTTAAAACAGTTTATAGATTTGAAGCCTTAATATTTAATGTTTTTCTATGCAAAATAAGTTTTCAGACTTCATTTTTAGCCTATATGATTTGAGAATAAAAACAAAATACAGATTTCAGAACTAACTATAATGACTCACAAGATTTTGATTTATATGCTTTATTCTTCATGATTTTGACTTACATATTTCAGATTACTCGAGCCTATGTGAGTCATTTACATTTAGCATGCATGATTTTATAAATTATGATGATTGATATTATGTTTTACTTATGCATTTCACCCCCATATACTCAGTACATCCTTAAAGTGCTGATCTACATATATGTCTATGTGCTACATTATCTCATAATGTAGGTGCAAGTCATAGTACATATGCCATATTCAGACAGTTGTAGATTCTAGCAAGGAGATGATATGTCCTCCTATTTCGGGGACTTCCGTCAGATGTTATTCATGAATATTATTTTTCATACTCATATGTATTGATTAATGGTAGTTGGGGTCGCATCCTAGCTATCAATAGTCAGTATAGTAGAGGCTTCACAGATGTCAGTTAGAGTCAGTTTTGTAATTCTAGTCCCTCTTTTCAGAATTTATTAGAATGTAAAAGTTGTATCAGTAGTGTAATTTTACAGATTTTATCATTTTATGTTTCTGCACAGTAAACTTAGTTATTTTATACATATTATTCAGTTGCTTATGATGTATGTCAGTAGAAGGGTTAGCTTGGGATCACCTGTGGTCCTAAGCACCGTGTGACATCTCGGGATAGATTTTTGGGGCGTTACAAACTTGGTGGTCCTAAGCACCATATGACGTCTCAGGATAAATTTTTGAGACATTACAAACTTGGTATCAGAGCATACAGTTCAAGTGTCCTAGGGTGTCTGTGAAGCCATGTCTAGTAGAGTCTTACGAAATGGTACGGAGACGTCTGTACTTTTCTTCGAGAGGCTATGAGGTATTTAAGAAAAGTTTCCTTTCTTCCTTTCTTTCCTATGTAGATCGTGTAGTAAGTTTGTTTTCTCTGAATCTTCTATCTATTCGTGTGTTACCCTAAAATTCCTTATCTATGTATTATTCTTGAGATAATAATCAATACATATTATTATGAAACTTCGAAGTCACACAAGGAGCTTGAGAGGAGCTCCCTAGTGTGTTAAGCTCCTTAAGTTGAAAGTTTATGTCCTCATCCTTATGAGCTGTTCAGTTGAGATAGATTTAGATATGCATTCAGATTGCCCATTGACCCTTTTTATACAGATAGTGCTCATGAAAGAAGATACTATAAACATAGACTATTATATATAGATTGCATTTGAGAGATATTATGAACTTCAGTGTTATGATTTATGAATAGTAAAACCTTATTATAGTTGTAAGTATGGGTATAGAAGAGTAGTGATAAGAAAAGTGAGAGTGGCGATTGATATAAAGTATAGAGATAAATTTATGCATGCCATATATTTTGCATTATGCTGATATGATCTTGTGTGTTAGTTGGTGAAGGATAGAGGGAGAGTTATTATTTAAGGTGAATTATTGTTTTCTTGAAGTACGGAAGGAGTTATCGATGATATTTGTTGTGTTAGGAAAGTATTAGATTATTAATAGAGGTATCTGGTGGTTGAGTATTATTAATTAAGTGTATTGATGGGTGAATAGTAGTGATATGTTGAAGTAGTATAAGCTAATGGATTATAATAAGGAAAGTCGTAAGGTCTTGATCGATTATTGTTGTTATGAAGTTCTAGTGGACTAGTGTTTCTTGATATTTTATTTCATGGTTTCCAAGTGAGAATGGTGTGTGAGGTTGGGTTGTAAATCATGTTTAGCACTAGACATTAAGTTTGAACAGTCGATGATCATGAAGGGGGAGATATTGCAAGACCCTACGAAATCCTAGTACTTTTCGTCCTAAACAGCATGCCAAAAGAGGCCTCAAGCTTAGAAAAGAATTTTTGACTAATAATCAAGACTTAGAATCATTTTAGCCCTCGAAATTGGAGGACCTCATTTTTCACCTTTCCGACTTTAGAGTGCCAATTTTCAAATTGATTCATGATCAGGGTCACTTATAGGTCAATCCAGGAGAGTTTCAAATTTTTTGGACTATTGTAAGGGTGGGTTTTGGTGCCTAAAATAGTGAGGGGCCATGATAGGACCGCGATGCGAGGGCCAGTCAACCTAGATAAGTGTCGCGTCGCGATGGCCACTTGACCCAAGTAGGGGTCACAACGCGAGGGGGCCCTATACAACATTATTTTATCCAGGTATGTGGGTTGCGATATTTTTTAAGGCTATTACATGTTTATGGATAGTAGTATTATTGAGTAGCTAAGTAGAAGGGGACTAGTTAGATGGTATATGGTGTTCTAAATAGCCAAGTTAAGGAGTTTT
>NW_025849546.1:0-866 GCF_002878395.1 Capsicum annuum
ATACACTTTTTGGGCAACAATCAAATCACCCACTGGGGTAGAAACTAGGATAGGCTCAGGAATAATCTCAGGACTCATTTCAAAATTCACAGCAATCAAAGGTGTAACATATGAGAAACTAGATCCAGGATCCAACAAAGCATACATATCAAACTGAAATATATGAAGCGTACCAGTAACAACATTGGGAGAGTCCTCCTGTTCTTGGAGAGACGGTAAAGCATAGAATCTATTTTGGCACTGCCCGCCAGCATTGCTAGAAGAGGCGTCCTGAGCTGGGGCGGGGCGAGTCGCTGGAACTGGAGCACTAACAGTCTGAGTCTAGGTCTGAGGGCGATAGTCACGATGCCCTTGTCCATCCTGTGGACAATCTCTAACTGTATAACCCATGTCACCACACCGAAAACAACCCCTCTTCTCACCCCAACACTCACCCGAATGAGCCCTACCACACTTAGGACACAGGGGATAATTTGGCTTACTGTTAGCACTGTACTGGGGCCTAGATGTATATGACCTACTACCTTGCTCCTGCCTACCTCTAGGCATGGGAGCAATAATAGACAATGCTGCTGGCATAGGCGAACGATCCTGATACTGAGGAGGACTCCCTCCCTGCGATCTAGTCTGACCCTGTCTGTGCTGCTCGGACCTAGCTCTCTTATTCCCTCTCATTCTATCTCTCTCCTTAATCTTGTTTGCCTCAATCTATTGGGCATGAGTCATTAGCCTAGAAAGATTTATCTCACTATTCAGCATAGCAGACCTACACTCCTTAACCACATAACTAGACACTCCAGTCATAAACTTACTCATACTAGCCCGATTATTAGCCACTAAGTCAGGAGCATACTTGGCCAACTGAT
>NW_025849546.1:966-2193 GCF_002878395.1 Capsicum annuum
AATCTTGTCTGCCTTAATCTATTGGGCATGAGTCATTAGCCTAGAAAGATTTATCTCACTATTCAGCATAGCAGACCTACACTCCTTAACCACATAACTAGACACTCCAGTCATAAACTTACTCATACTAGCCCGATTATCAGCCACTAAGTCAGGAGCATACTTGGCCAACTGATTGAAATTTAGACAGTACTCCCTAACAGTCATAGAGCCCTATCGCAGGTTCATAAACTCTTCCACCTTCGCCTCCCTCTTCTACAAAGGGAAAAACTTATCCAAGAATGCATCCTGGAACTCTTGGCAAGTTGTAGGGACAACTCCCTCACCTCTACCTTTCCTCAAAACAACAACCCAGTCATAAGCAAGGTCTTTCAACCTATACGCAGCCAACTCCACACTATGTTCCTCAGATATATGCATCACTTGAGTAATCTTCCGCACCTTCTCTAAAAACAACTGTGGATTATCATCAAACTTGGACCCATAGAATTCTAGCGAATTTATCTGCATAAAGTCACGGATCCTAGCAGCAGCTAAATCACCTCCCTGCTGCTGTGGATCCAGGGCCAGGTTGGCCTAAACATTTGTAGTAACAGCTTAGGCCAGTGCCTGAATGGCTGTTCGAAATTTAGTATGAGACACGTTTTCATTCAATGGGTCAGCGGATTAAGGTTGCTGACCATCATTATTTCTTCTCGCTTGATGTGGAGGCATATTTCTGAAAGAGGAGAGCATGAATCAATAGCAGAGAGATACTTTAAGCATGATAGATTTCTGAAAGAAAGAATCACACTTTTTCCTAAAACGTCTTGTAGCCTCTTACTCATAGATGTGGCACACTACACACCAATGATCAAAATGCTACTTAACGCGGCTTGTCAGACTCCCTAGGACATCTAAAAATCTTAGGCTCTGATACTAAGTTTGTAACGCCCCAGAAAATGGGTCCCGGAGCGTCACACGGTACTTGAGGCTACGAGTAGCCCCAAGCTAACCCTTTGATCCATTTTCATTTAGTTCAGCATAAATCAATGGGGTTTTCATAAATAACCCTCAAATATCAACAGAGTAATCATCATCCAAGAATAAAAGAATTTCAGAAAGATAACAAAATAAGACTTATTAGTCAACTCCCAACATCTATACTAGTCTGACAAGCCTCTAAGAAAATCAATAAAATCAGCGAGCCATTGAGACATGCCCCAATTGACTCATACTCAGTTATCA
>NW_025849547.1:0-1849 GCF_002878395.1 Capsicum annuum
AGGCAGGAACTGTTATTAAATTGTGTCCGCATTCGTATTTTATTTAATCTTCATCGTTAATTCAAGATATTTATTTTCTTCGTGAATTCGTATTCAAATCAGATTACTGAGATTTTTGTGTTTAATTTGTCTTGAAATAGGTGATTTGTGTTTATATCAATTTAAAGAGAATAAATTTAAATTTAGTATAATAGGGACAACTTTGTGTATTTCCATCATTATTTTTATTTATTTTATTATTTCGTTATTTATACTTATTGTCATTAATAAAGTTTAATAATTATTTATAGAATTAATTAATTAATTTAATTGATCGCTTTAAATAAATATTACTTTAGCTTACTGTTAAGAGTAAATAGCGTTTCGCATATATAAAATTATCACGAGTTTACCAAAAATAAATAAATGTTTTTAACATCAAACAAATTTTAGGCATGTTTAAAAGATTCGTCTTAATTAAGAATGCGGCGTACGCATCTTTCTGAGACATTTAAAAATTCAAGGATGCAATAATGCACTTTGATAAATATTTATAAAATTATTTTTTCACCGATTTAATACAAGAGTTTTAAATAATTTTAGTGCATTAAAATGAGAGATTTTAGGGCCTACTAACATCATTTGTCAAAATAATTTAAGTCAGGATGAGTCAATAAAAGCGACCGTGCTAGAACCACGGGACTCGAGGGGTGCCTAACACCTTCCCCTCGGTCAACAGAATTTCTTATTCGGATTCCTAATTCGCAGACCAAAAATAAAAAAATAAAGAGTCATTCCTTTTGAATAGAGATTCAATAACGTGACTTGGAACACCCAAACTCAATTCAAAGTGGCGACTCCATAAATAAAATAATCCCTTTTCAAAACGTCACTTTAATGGGAAAACCCCATTTTCTCTAAACCAACTCCCTAGCGGGGTCGGATGCGGTGAAAAACAGGGGGTGTGACAGATGGCGACTCTGCTGGGGAGGCAGAATTCGAGCTTTTATATTGACTTAATTGACTTTATTTAATTTTGATATTGTATATTGTTGGCCTAAATGTGTTCTTTGCCTACATGTTTATCGCTTTGATATTATTTGAATTGCAATATAAACTGTCTTCTCTCGCGCACCCATCTGAGTCTTCTGAGATACTGTATATTCGGAGATGCGGTATACGCTCCCGAGCTTGAGATACCAGAGATGCGGCAACGCTCCTGGGAAGGATTCTGTAGTCACCCATGATTTAGGACGGAAAGGGACCAACAGTGAGGCCGGAAAGCCCTGCTACCAGTAAAGCTGTCTCTTGCCGACTCGAGTTGTCCGCTCGTTTTACAGCCAGTCTAGATACCTAACTCCACCCGGTTGAACCTAGCATAACTGGAACTTAGACATGGCTATCCCTAATAGACTGCATTTTATTGGTATCACGTGCATTTTTGACTTAGTGGGGCTCGACACGGGGTTCGGGTCTGTCTAGGACAGGTGTCACCTTTTGAGATCATCATGTACATTTTATGTGATACTTGTTGCATTATAGAAAATGTCATATCGAATGTGGAACGGCTTTTAAGTGAATTAATTGATTAAAAAAAAGGGGTTAAATAAAAAATTTTTAAGGGTTTATTTTGAAAAATATATAATATTTTTACCTAGAACTTTTCTTAAAAGATTAAGTGATTTTAACGTCGTGGTCTCGTTATGTCCATTTTCTTTGGTTTTAAAATCTCTCTTAGGAATATCATAAAGTCCATTTTTGTCAGACACAATTAAAATTTTGTTAAATAATTTGGTCCACTATTTTATTTTAATAATTTAATTATTTCTGATATGTCTGGTTCAAACGTCATCAAATTATTGTCTCTACT
>NW_025849548.1:0-1517 GCF_002878395.1 Capsicum annuum
GAAGGAGGCCCCGTAATCCACCCTTTTATGTCTCAAATTTTTGTTTTATGTTTTACAACTTTCAAAAAGGCATGGGCCCACATTTGTGTGGGTCATGAGCCATAGTTTTTATTTATTTTCCAAAAGGCCTCCCTTTATTTAAGAAGTTATTTTTTAAAATATGATTATCTAGCATGGTTTATTTTGGTAGCAATAATTTAAAAAACTGTCAATGTCATGTCATGTCAAGGGTTACACGAAAAAAGTGAAGGAAATAATGATGAACAGAAAAGAAGCCCAACCTGGAGGAGCCCTAATCCTACCTGAGATGGATGGTTAAGAGTGGACCAAACCAATCAATTCTGATGCGGTAAAGAGATATTGTGCTTGGAAGATGTTATAGTTTTTGTTTCTTGGCTTATTTGTAATCGCCTTTATAATAGTATCAATTTTATGATGTGTAATTGCCTAGAACCCCTTCCCTTTGTGTACGAACTACGTTTGACCTGAATTCTCAAGAATGAGATACGTAGCGGCCTATGTCGGCTTCGGTAAACCCCTTAAGAAAATTTATCCTTTCCTTTTATGTATGAACTACGTAATGACCTAAATTCTCAAGAATGAGATACGTAGGCGGCCTATGTCGACTTCGGTCAACCCATTAGATTTTTCTATATATCCTTAGCATAGTTTTGAACTACATTTGACCTGATTCCTGAACGGGATACGTAGGTGCCCCAACGGCTCGTTCATATAACCCAAGAAAATGGAAACTGGGGCAGAATTTTTGAGAAGTAATTTCGAAAATTCATAAAAAGAAGATCGTCATCCAACAAAGAGAACGAAGACCAATAAAGACTTCAGATCCTCTCGATTTGGCATCATATCAAACAGCTTTAAACTGGGGCAGAAATTTTGAGGGAGGCCTCAAAACTTCCACCAAATACTAGAGTGTATCTTAAAATTCCCCGGAACTAGTGGTCGAAGTCGAGATTTGAGAATCACCACCTGTGATAAAGTCTAGGTAAACTAAACCTTCGGCTATGACGAAACCATTTGTAGAAACCTCCAACAATGATGACGAGTTCTGGAACTCCTTTATCGGATATAGTCAAAACTAAGAGGAATACGTTCGTTGAGCTAGTACATGACATGACTGACAGAGATTTTTGAAAGCTTTTATAGTAACTTTCAAAACTATTTGCTAAAAATAAGACTACTTTTGAAATTTTTTTACAAAATCTTTTACTTAGTGATTGCCTAGGCGTCTATAGGAGAAGGGAGTCAGGGTGGAGGTACCAACATAGTGGAGTACCCAAAAGATGGAGTGGAGCAAACGGAGAATTGAAGAAGGTCAACACGGAGTAGTTTCACTCAAACTAATCATTTTTCTATGGATGCAGGGACCAATTCACAAAAATAAGAGTCTCTTTAAAAAATCCCTGAGTAAATTGGGAGACACACCAGAGCACTAATGCTCAAGAACGGTAATTTTGGGTATCCCTAAAAATGGGTTTAATACCCATTTATTGAGGACC
>NW_025849549.1:0-1477 GCF_002878395.1 Capsicum annuum
TGACTGACAGATGTGGATGACTCCATTATTTGATGAAACTAATCGAAACGTAAATATTGAAGTTTGCAACTGGACTCATAAGAATATAAAGAGAAAAAAAAAGTGTTTTCCCTTTTTTTGTAGGATTAGGACTTGCACTTAGATTCCTTGATGTTACAAAAATACGCGTCAAATAGCTTACCAAATATATATGGATAAAGATAAAGAAAAAGTTACCATATATGGTATCTTGATTACCATGCAAATCCATTTAAATACATTATATGATTATATTTCTAACCAATTAGATTAATTATACTAGTCAAGTATACGTGCTTTGAACGCGTGTCTCCTGTTAATCAATAAAACTATACATAAATGAAAATTTTAATGAATTAAAATTTTTTTTGCTCATCAAAGAAAAAGATGTAGAGGAAAATTAAGCCACAATTAATGAAGCATTTATTGTACATACTAGAGGAGCAAGACCCGTGTCAGCACGGACCCAACATTAAGATATTTATTTGTCTTTTCAATCTTGATATATTTAAATAAATTTTTTTAATAAAAGGATTGCATATGTTTTCTAGGATTCATCCGGAATCTAGCATGAGTTCAACATATGTTATTTTAATACGTATTTAGATAATTTAAGTTGTTAACTATTTTAATTTATATTATTTTTTATGTAATTTTCAAATTAATATACGTTACTTTTCTTTTCCAAATTATTGTGGCATTGATAATCAATTATATTATAAAAATAATTTAAGTCTTTAATTATTGTGATTTATAATACTTTTTTCTATTCTAATTTCAGTGACACTAATATAATTTCAAGAGTCGACCAAATATTTTATATCTTTTAAATTTTTGAAGTTGTTAATTATTGTGATTTCTAGTATTTTTCATGTAATTTTTGTGAAATATACAATATATATTGCTTTATATCTTCTTTTGTCCCGTCCCAATTTATGTGGCACTAATATAATTTTGATAGTCAATCAAATATTTTATGTTGACATATCATTTTGTCATTCTTATTTTTCTAATACATAAATGACTTATAATAAGGAGTGATATAGTAAAACCATCGTTCGAAAGACCAAAATTTGATTTAAAACATTAAGAGTTAATTTCATATTTTATGTCTATTTTATTTTTCTTTAAATATTTTTTATTTTTTTAATACCTAGATGACTCATAATAATTGATTAAGAGTGATTAATTATGTTATTACTGTAAAAATTAATATAATTTTATCCAATCTAAAAGTAGTCATCGATAAATCACCGAAATAGTATATTAATTAAATACGGGATGCTATATTTGCATATGCAAAATATGATATTAATAAAAATTATTGGATAGTGAACTATATTTATCTTTCACAATAATAAAATTTTACTATATATTTTTGTTTATTTCTTTTTCACTTGATACATATTGACCCAACATAAATTCTAAGAAAATATTCATTACAAATTTATTTTATTAA
>NW_025849550.1:0-717 GCF_002878395.1 Capsicum annuum
AAAACATGCAACAGCAGATGAAAGAAGCTCAACAGTAGAAAGACTAGAAAGAGATAAGATAGATTAACTTCTTTATTACCAACTGATGAAAGAAAAGTTTGGTAGATATGCTACCTTTCTTTGACAGCTCATGAAAGAAAAGGTTGGCAAGATTTGAAATTCTTTCATCTTCATCTTCCAGGCAGATGGACATTTCATTTATATAACCTTTCACCTAGAAATGATTCACATAAATCAAGATGCTAAAAATCTACCACAAGAAATCTACATACGAGTGTATGATAGTCTTGCCAAACCTTCAACATGTCATTCAGTATCAGATGAGAAAGAGATAGAGATAGAGAGGTTGCGTACAGTAGTCACTCGGCTTAGAACAACAATATTCCCAGTGTAATCCCATATACATACGTTACCCCTACTTATAGATAGAGAGGTTGTTTCCCATAGACCCTCTACCTAAAGCATGACTAACTAAAGTGTGTATATATATTACAGGTACTCAACAAAGTCGAGCATAGTTTTATAATATCTCACAACTCCAATTCAACATCAATTGAACATGAAAGGAGGAGGTACACAAAAGCAGAAGCTAAACTACTCAGTTGTTTGTCATTGATAATATGGTTTTAGGCTATAACAGTGTCTACAAGTTTTTCATTGGTAATATGGATTTTGGCTATAACAGTGTCTACAACGGTTGGATCTGCATAAATGATG
>NW_025849550.1:817-1576 GCF_002878395.1 Capsicum annuum
CCTCCTTTCATGTTCAATTGATGTTGAACATGAAAGGAGGAGGTACACAAAAGCAGAAGCTAAACTACTCAGTTGTTTGTCATTGATAATATGGTTTTAGGCTATAACAGTGTCTACAAGTTTTTCATTGGTAATATGGATTTTGGCTATAACAGTGTCTACAACGGTTGGATCTGCATAAATGATGAACCCAGAACCTCTGGGTCTACCTGTATGCCTATTTTTCGTAATCACCAAGTCTATTATCTCTCGACACCTCTCAAAGTACTTAACAAATTATTCTACCAAAATCCAATTTTCATTAACACTCTCTTCAGTAAATCAAAAACCCACTACGAAAAAAAATAGTAATAATACATTAAAACAATGAAGAAGAAGAGCAAAGTAACAACTATGTTTAAACGAAATGAAAGATTAAGAATGTTATTGCCTGACTACCAAAACTATGGCTTTTGTGTTCATATCTCAATTCTCAGCAACAACAAACCGTACAACTTCCGATGAACTCAGTATGAGTGCGCAAGTGCAGCAGGGCCTGATGGATATTCTGGTATATTTTTTCATAGTTGCTAGGATATTATTCAAAACGATATTAAGAACTATGTTCAGGATTTCTTTAGGGGGAAGAACTTGTCTAAGTTTTATTTACATACTTGCCTTATTCTTATTCCTAAAATAGATTCTCCATCTAATTTTTTTGAACTTACACCTATTAGTTTGAGTAATTTCACTTGTAAAATTATTTCCAAAATTCTTGCT
>NW_025849551.1:0-1614 GCF_002878395.1 Capsicum annuum
TTAGAGAATTTAAGTTGTTAACTATTGTAATTCATAATATTTTTTATGTAATTTTTAAATTAATATACGTTACTTTTCTTGTCCAAATTTTTGTGGTATTGATAGTCAATTATATTTTAAAAATAATTTAAGTTTTAAATTATTGTGATTTAGATAATTTTCTTCTATTCCAATTTTAGTGACACTAATATAATTTTAAGAGTCGACCAAATATTTTATATCTTTTAAATTTTTTAAGTTGTTAATTATTGTGATTTCTAGTATTTTTCATGTATTTTTTTTGAAATATATAACATATTAAATTGGTTTTAAATATTTTAAGTTGTTAACTATTGTAATTTATAATATTTTTTATGTAATTTTTGAATAATATATGCTATTCTCCTTGTCCAGAGTTTTGTGTCGACGATAGTCAATTATATTTTCTTAAATAATTTAAATTTCTTATCATTGTGATTTATAATATTTTTTCTATTTCAACTTATGTGGCACAATGCTTAAACGATCATAATAACTAATTTGGGGTGATATAGTAAAATGTAATTATTATTATTTATTATTTTTATTATGTGTATGTGTTGATTCAAGAAGAATTTGAAAACATTTAGAAATGTGTTGAATGTTACAAATGTTAATAATTCATTTGGTGCTTCTTGATTTCTCTACATTTATCTCTTATGTATTTTTACTCTTTTGCCCTTTGAGTATATGTGGTAATTTTTATTTTAAAAAATTTTTTAGTCATAGTATATATATATATATAGTAAAATCGTGGATTCAATATTATTAATTTTTTAATTTATAAGTGACTTATAATAATTAATTGCGGGTGACACATTAAATTCACGATTGAAGCATCAGAAATCAGTCAATTTTTATTTTTATTTTTGTTAATTGTTGTTATTTACTGTACTTTTTATTTCATTTTCAAATAGTATATGTTGCTTTATATCTTCTTCTATCCCGTCCCAATTTA
The DNA here is from genome assembly GCF_002878395.1 of Capsicum annuum. Taxonomy (NCBI): domain Eukaryota; kingdom Viridiplantae; phylum Streptophyta; class Magnoliopsida; order Solanales; family Solanaceae; genus Capsicum; species Capsicum annuum. The sequence goes on from NW_025849551.1 coordinate 977, forward strand.
TGTGGCACTAATATAATTTTGATAGTCAATTAAATATTTTATGTTAACATATCATTTTGTTATTCTTATTTTTCTAATACATAAATGACTTATAATAAGGAGTGATATAGTAAAATCATTGTTCGAAAGACGAAAATTTAATTTAAAACATTAAGAGTTAATTTCGTATTTTATGTCTATTTTATTTTTCATTAAATATTATTTATTTTTTTAATACCTAGATGACTCATAATAATTAATTAAGAGTGATTGATTATGTTATTACTATAAAAATTAATATAATTTTATCATATCCAATAGTAATCATTGATAATTCACCGAAATAGTATATTAATTAAATATGGGATGCTATATTTGTATATGCAAAATATGATATTATTAAATATTATTGGATAGTGCATTATATTTATCTTCCACAATAATAAAATTTTACTATATGTTTTTCTTTATTTCTTTTTAACTTGATACATATTGACCCAACACAAATTCTAAGAAAATATTCATTAGAAATTTATTTTATTAAATTAAATTTATTAATTTTGTACTTTAAATATTTAAAGTTAAGTTTAAATATTAATATTTCAATATAAGAAAAAATAATTTTAAAATTTTAATTTACTAAAATAAATAAATAAAAA
>NW_025849552.1:0-2604 GCF_002878395.1 Capsicum annuum
AAAAAAATATTTTTTAAATTTAGTAAACATGACACCAACAACTTCTTTATAATCTTCTTTATTTTTGTATTCTTTGAGCAAACCAGAAATATCGGTTATATATGCCCAAATATTACAAACAGTAGGATAATAAGCACCGAAAAATTCAACCGTAGCTACATAATTTTTTTTTAAAAACTTAACAAAATCATTAATTATAACCCAATCAGAATCATGTAGCATGCAATCAGCAGAATCAGCAAACGAACCATAATATTGGTTAAAAGTTAGTGTAATAGGAACTCTATATTTATAACAAGTTTTTAAAAAATCATACGTAGAATTCCATCTAATATCAATTTCCTCGGACATCAATATTGGTGCAAGTCCATTTTCTTGATATTTAACTTTAAATTCTCCAATTCTTGATCTATGATTATTTCCTTGAAAAAACCAACAGCAAGACGAATTTTTTCAATATAAAACTCAAAAACTCAAGACCATCTTTTACAATTAAATTATATATATGATATGCACACTTAATATGAAAAATTTCAGGCAACGGCGGAGATAGCTTAGATTTTAACTTTTTTTATAGCAGTCTTGTTGTTAGAAGCATTATCAAAAGCAATACATAGTATTTTATTTTCGATACCATAAAATTTGGCAACTTTAACAATAGAATCAACAATAAAATCTCCAGTATGCTTACAATCTTAATCATATAAAAAAGCAAGAATACGTTTTTGCTTCACAAAATTACTATCAATCTAGTAACAAGTAACGGTTAAATAATAATTTTTATTTACAGCACGACCAAGATCAGAAGTTAGGGACCATTTACATTGAATGTTTTTTAACAATGTTGATAAATAAAAACAATATTGTAAATGAAGTCTAAAAATTCAGACCGACAAGTACTTCTAGGAATACCATTAAACATAGGATTATAAATTGCTTGAATATAATGAATAAAAGCATCAGAAGAAGGAAAACTAAAAGGCAAACAACCCACAACTACCATTTTAGCTATTTCTTTCCTGTCCCTCAATTTATTATACTTCTTCGTTATCTGACTGGTTGCTGGGTCCATTTTAGTTTGCGTTGGTCCACCAGCATCCCCACCACCTCGTATAATATTTAACTCTCTTTCATGAGCATCACCTATATGTCTCATTAACATACCCGTATCCCTTTGCTTGTCTCTGCTTTTATGCTTATATATTTGTTGACAAATATTGCATTGCATCTCAATATCTGATATACATTCAAAAAATTGTCATGCAATACTAGTTATTTTACAAGCTCTTGGAGCACGAGGAGGATCGGAAAGGAGATTAACCGATTCAGATCTAACGTTAGCATTTCCTATTGCGGGTGTCACCAATATTTTCATCATCTTGGTCTTAATTAACCGCATCTACTTTATTTTCTTCTTGTATACCGTAATTTTCCTGAGCTTCTACATAATCCATATCGTGAGCACCTACACCTATTTCTTCCTCAAAAGGTGTATCAAGCGGTACCAGAGGCGAAGACACATGGGTATATCTACTACTTGAAGTACCTCTACCGCTACTAATTCGCTTTTTACTACTACTACCGCTTTCGGAATAAATTTTTTTAACACCTTTAGTAGCGAGGTTTCTTAATTTATTTATAATATAAATTAAACTAAAAAAATTCAAAATACACAAATATAATAAAATTAAATATTCAACAATTAATACAATAAATAAAAATTAAACGTAAGAGATGGAACGACAATACCAAATTTTGAAAGTATGCGAAGGTTGCGACTTTAAAAATTTTCACTTGTACTTTGTAATCGCAAAATTTAAAAATTAAAGTGAGCACTTTAGGAAATTAAATATATTGAATAGTTGAGATTTGAGAATTGAGATGTAAGAGAGTGAAAAATTGTGTGAATAATGATTTGAAGGTGAAGGGTATTTATAGAAGTGAAAAATGATTTGAAGGTGTAGGGTATTTATAGAATTTTTGTGGAATTAAAAAATATTTTAAATAATTTTTTTATTATTAAATGGGCCCAAACTATCCGTTTGGACCCAAAAATGGCTTTATAGCCGTTGGACCAACGGCTAGTTTGGCCCAAATATCATTTTTTTTAAAAAAAAAACTTATCCGGTCTGGGTCGGTTAACCGGCGGGCCTAGACCGGGCTTGGTCCGGGATGGGTTAACCGGGCCCAACTAAAAAATTTAATCGACCCGGGACCCGGTACCCTACAACCCAGGGACTGACCGGGCCGGGTTAAACCGGGTTGATTTTATTAAGTGGGCCGGTTTGGGCCGGGTCAACCCGACCCGTTTGACAGGTTTAGTATAGGCTAAATCTTTACTATTATGAGTGTGTATTTGATTTTGTAAATTCTTAATGCAACCGAGAAGAAAATTTACACTCTTTATCAAATTTTTGGCTCTGCCATATCACTGACGTACGTAGTCTGATTCCATAAATAGGGTCCGAAAATGATAGAGTTTACGCTGACCTTAGTTCTACTTCTACCTTGACTAAGGTAAACTAGTTAATTACATAACGAGAAGAATGAAACTAACTAGCATGTAATTAATCTATATAGTTAACTCTATATAATATGTATTTA
>NW_025849553.1:0-1775 GCF_002878395.1 Capsicum annuum
GTGTTCGTTCTGAGTAGAGTGATCAATTGACTAATTTTATTAGAAATAATTCAAATTAAGTCATTATTAGTAATAGCTAAATTAATTTAATAAATACAATTTCAATTAATCTCGTAGTAATTACATGATTATTTAAGTGTGTAACCTATTGCAATAGATTTAATTTGTTGCAATAGATGAGTCATTTGTTGAAAATTATCAAACAGATATACACATATGTTGCAATAGATTAGGTATCTGTTGTAACAAATGTCTTTATCTATTGGTCATTTCCAACAGATGACCAATCTGTTGCAATATATGACTTTATTTGTTTGTTATTTCCAACAGATTACTAATTTATTGCAATAGATGACTAATCTGTTGCAACAGATGTCTTTATCTGTTTGGTCATTTTCAATAGATTACTCATCTTTTGCAATATCTTAGTCATCTATTGATTCATATTAAGTCATTATATTAGTAACAACTAAATTGATTTAACTAGAATTAATAAGTTCAATTACTGTTTCAATTAATCATATGGTAATTACACGATCAACTAAGTGTGTTCGTCCTGAGTAGAGTGATCAATTGACCAATTTTATTTGAAATAATTCAAACCAAGCCATAATTAGAAATAACTATATTGATTTAACTAAAATTAAAGATGAATTAGTAAGTTCACTTACAATTTCAATTAATTTTATAGTAATTACATGATCAACTAAATGTTTCATCTTAAGTAGAATGATCAATTGACCAATTTGATTTGAAATAATTAAAATTAAGAAATTATTAGTAATAACTAAATTTATTTAACTAAAATTAAAGATGAATTGATAATTTAATTATGATTTTAATTAATCTCATAGTAATTACATGATCATCTAAGTGTATTCGTCTTGAGTAAAGTGTTAATTGATCAATTTTATTTTAAATTATTCAAATTAAGACATTATTAGTAATAAAAATATTGATTTAACTAAAATTAAATATGAATTGATAAGTTCAATTATGATTTCAATTATTCTCATAATAATTACACGATCATCTTAGTGTGTTTGTTTTGAGTAGAGTGATCAATTGACTAATTTTATTTGAAATGGTTCAAATTATGTCATTATTAGTATTAGCTAAATTGATTTAATAATTATAATTTCAATTAATCTCATAGTAATTACATGATCATTTAAGTGTATAACCAATTACAACAGATTTAACCTGTTGCAACAGATGAGTCATCTGTTGAAAATTATCAAACAAATATACACATATGTTGTAATAGATTGGTCATATATTGTAGCAAATGTCTTTATCTGTTGGTCATTTCCAACAGATGACCAATCTTTTGTAACATATGACTTTATCTGTTTGTCATTTTCAACAGATTACTAATTTGTTGCAATAGATGACTAATCTGTTGCAACAGATGTCTTTATCTGTCTGGTTATTTTCAACATATTACTAATTTATTGTGATGGATGATCAATCTATTGCAATAGATGTCTTTATCTACTTGGTCATTTCCAGTAGATTACCCATTTGTTGCAATAGATGAGCCATCTGTTATCAATCTATCTTTAATTTTGTTGTAATAGTAAATAATCTTGTGTTGTTATTTAATTTTAGTCTATGACCTTGCTCTCAACCAAACACTTTCTTTCTTGTAATTGACTCTCTCCACTCCCGAATACCCAAAAACCTACACCTCTCAACATCTAAAAAAATAGGCAGAATGAAAAAAATAAAAATAAACTCAGTCAATCAAATAAATATTTTCTCATTCATTACAT
>NW_025849554.1:0-3022 GCF_002878395.1 Capsicum annuum
CTAAGAATTTTGTAAGGACCAACATAAAGGGGACTAAGCTTCCCCTTCTTTTCGAATCTCTTCACCCCCCTCATGGGTGAAATTTTCAGATACACTAGGTCACCAACTTCAAACTCAAGGTCTCTCTTTCTAACATCCGCATATGACTTCTGACGACTCTGCGCAGTTTTCAACCTTTCCCTAATAAACTTAACTTTTTCTATAGCCTCAAATACCGAATCAGGACCACTCACAGCCGCTTCAACCACCTCGAACCAACCTATAGGTGATCTACACTTTCTCCCATATAAGGCTTCAAATGGAGCCATGCCAATACTAGAGTGGAAACTGTTATTGTAAGCAAACTCTATCAACGGTAAGTGATCATCCCAGCTTTCGTTAAAGTCAAGTGCACAAGCTCTCAACATATCCGCTAAGGTCTGGATGTCTGCGGATGAAAAGAAGAACTCAAAAGCACTTAGGTACCAAGACCCTTCTGAAAAGCTTTTCAAAATTGTGAAGTAAACTGAGTACCCCTATTCGAAATGATAGACAAGGGAACTCTGTGCAGTCTGACTAGTTCTCGGATATACAATCTAGCATAATCCTCAGCAGTATATGAAATATGAACAGGTAAGAAATGAGTAAACTTAGTCAACCTATCAACCACAACCCAAATGGAATCATGATGGCGTCGGGAAGGAGGTAAACCAATCATGAAGTCCATAATTATCTCTTCCCACTTCCAGGTGGGAATACTAAACTCTTGAATCATATCACCAGGTCTTTGGTGTTCAACCTTAACCTGTTGGCATATTGCAAACTTAGCTACAAATGCTGCTATATCTTTCTTCATGACACTCCACCAATAGATTTCCCACAAGTCTCGGTACATCTTAGTGGCACCAGGATGAATAGAATATCGCGCTCCATGCACTTTAGCCATAATCCTCTATCTCAGATCATCAACATTCGGGACACATAATCTATCCTGTAATCTCAACACACCATCTCCCCCTTGGGAGAAAACCTCTACTTTTTGGTCCTTGACTGACTCCTTTAGTCTGACTAAACTAACATGTAAGTATTGCTTTTCCTTCACTTCCAAAACCAAGGAGGATTCGGAACTACTCTGAACCCCTATACTACCTTTAGCAGAGTCAAACAACCTAACCCCTAATCTAGCCAAACGATGTACATGACGAGCCAACTCTTTCTTACCTTATACCACATGCGAAACACTACCAATGGACACCATACTTAGGGTATTCACCATAATATTGGCCTTCCTTGGATGGTACAAAACACTCATATCATAGTCCTTTAACAATTCAATTCTCTCTAGGTAAACACATACTGCAGACTCTTATGATCAGTGAAAACATCAACATGGACACCATACAAATAGTGTCTCCAGATTTTCAAAGCAAACACAATAGCAGCCAACTTAAGGTCAAGGGTGGGGTAATATTTCTCATGGGGTTACAATTGTCTAGAAGCATAAGCTATCACCTTACCCTTCTGCATCAATACGCAACCCAACCCAACTCTCGAAGCATCACAGTACACCACAAAACCATCAACACCATCACGCAAAGTCAAAACAGGGGATGAAGTGAGTCGAGTCTTCAACTCCTGAAAACTCTTCTCACAAGATTCAGACCACAAGAACTTCACTTTATTTTGGGTCAACCGAGTAATAGGAGACTCTATAGAGGAGAAACCCTCAACAAAATGGCGGTAATAGCTAGCTAAACCCAAGAAACTTTAGATATCAATCAAAGAAATAGGTCTAGGCCAATTTCTAACAGCTTCGGTCTTTTGGGGATCAACTCTAATACCCTCGAAAGAAATGATATGACCCAGAAAAGCAACTGACCTTAGCCAAAACTCACACTTACTGAACTTGGAAAACAACTTGTGATCTCTAAGGGTTTGCAAGATAGTTCGAAGATGATTAGAATGTTCATCCTCACTATGGGAGTACACCAATATATCATCGATGAACACTATGACAAACATATCAAGATATGGTCTAAACACTAGATTCATGAGGTCCATGAAAGCTACTGGGGCATTAGTTAACCCAAAAGACATAATAAAAAACTCAAAATGGCCATAACAAGTTTGGAAAGCAGTTTTTAGGATGTCACACTCCCTAACTTTGAGTTGATGATAGTGGGAACAAAGGTCTATCTTTGAGAAATAACTTGCACCTTGCAATTGGTCAAACAAATCATCTATTCTCAGAAGGGGGTACTTATTTTTGATGGTGACTTTATTCAGTTGGCGGTAATTAATGCACATACGCAAAGAGCCATCTTTCTTTCTCACAAACAACACAGGAGCACCCCAAGGAGAAACACTAGGCCTAATAAAAACCTTATCTAGTAGATCTTTGAGTTGCTCTTTCAACTCCTTAAGTGCTACAGGGGCCATACAATAAGGAGGAATAGAAATAGGCTGAGTATCGGGAAGAAGATCAATTCTGAACTCTATCTCTCTATCAGGAGGTATCCCTGGGAGATCATCCGGAAAGACATTAGAAAACTCATTGATGATGTTAACAGACTGGAGAGTTGGAGTCTCAAACTTAGTGTCTTTGCCTCTAACCAAATGGTAAATACACCCCTTGGAAATAATCTTTCTAGCTTTAAGGTAAAAGATAAAATGACTCTTGGGTGACACAGAATTCCCAGACCACTCAAAAACTGATGCACCCGAAAACTGAAACTGGTCCACTCGGGTCCGACAATCAATAGAGGCATAAGAAGAATACAGCTAGTCCATACCCAGAATCACATCAAAATCTACCATGTCTAACTCAATCAGATCAGTCAACAAGACTCTATGAAGAACGGTAATAGGACACTTTTTATACACTTTCTGGGCAACAATTGAATCACCCACTGGGGTAGAAACTAGGATAGGCTCAGGAATAATCTCTGGACTCATTTCAAAATTCACAGTAATCAAAGGTGTAACATATGAGAAACTGGATCCAGGATCCAACAAAGTATACACATCAAACTAAAATATACGA
>NW_025849555.1:0-1457 GCF_002878395.1 Capsicum annuum
TTTAGCTGAGCCTGAAGCTTCGACTGTGTACTTATCAGCGAGGCCTTCTCTTTCTCAAAATCACTCGATTGTTGCTCCATAGCACTGGTGACAATATCCAGGTCTTCTTGTAGGGCATGCATGGCAACACGGTTCTCTCTCTCAATCTCCTTACGAACCGACCTAATTCTGGCCTCAAATTTTGCCTCATGGTGAACCAATTCTTCTCTAGCCCTTTCCAAATCATTATTTAAGACGTGTAGAGTAGACTGATAGTTCTCTTCTGCCTCTCGTCGAGCCTGCTTAATTCTGACTTCGATCTCCGCTTCTCGATCCACTGGCTCTCTGGCCGACCTTTCTGGCATAGCTTTAAGAGGAGGCTGGTCATGAAACCATGGCAGATACCAATAGTCTACCTCGCCCTTGTCGCGGTCTTCCACCATGTGATCAAAACCCAAAAGCACACATCCTCCCCAGATCTTAAGTATCTCAGTCTTTCTTAGAGGGATGTCAGGGAGGAATTCGTACATGAACTCTTTCATATCCTCGACTGGCGGTATATGCTGACTTCGACCGAATTGTCGCATGACTCTTAGTGGCACGTAGGGCTGAACACCTCGGAGACCCATTAAGATGATGAAGGGTCGGAAAGTAGACATATATATCACCTCTTTTGAGGGGAACCAATGATAATTCCACACTATCTTGTCCGTCGTCAACCCCTCCAAATACTCCTTCCAAGCTCTTATTCCTTCGGGGAAGTTTTGGTTCTCCATCTTCTTCTCATGACCGTTGATATAATCATTCCACTCGACTCGAAAATCCACAACAAATGGATGGTAACGAATATGCTCGAGCATCCATAACTGCAATAGAATGTTACATCCTTCAAAATAGTCCGCTCCACTTTTGCACATCGTCAGGGCCCGATAAATGTCTGCCAAAATCATGGGCACGAGGGTGACCTTAGGATTCTTCTCAAAAGCGGTAATAAACGCAGCCAGATTGGTGCTGATTTTTCCTCCTCTCTTTGGAAATACCATGATTTCCAAAAAAGCCACTATGAATGCTTCAGAACTGTGCTTTTTCCAGGTTTGGTAGCATCCCCCGTTGTTAAGTTCTGATTTAAACAACTCGAATCCCCTTTCTTGACCATATCTTTCGTACAAAAATTCTAGACGAACCCATCCATTTTCTAGGCAGCCTCCTATGTTCTTCTTTTTTATGTGCAATAGCTCAAAAAATCTTTCGGGAGTGACATGCTTCGGTATCATGGGTTCTCCTCGATGAAGGTTCTTTCCCTTTCCAATAAACGCCCCTATTTCCTCCAGTGTGGGAGTAAGCTCAAAGTCGGAGAATCGGAATACGTTGTTTAAAGGATCCCAAAACTGTACCAAAGATTCTATCACGTCTCTTCGTGGTTCAACATCCAACAGACTCCTTAAAAATCCCAAGTGTTTATATACTTCTCCCTGTTC
>NW_025849556.1:0-1204 GCF_002878395.1 Capsicum annuum
AGTTCATCAATTTGTGGATAGGCTGGATCCATATCTGGTTAGAGATTGTACTATTGCCGCTTTGAACAAAGATATGGACATAGCGAGGATCCAAGCTTTTGCACAAAAAATGGAAGATCAGAGGCAGAGGAGAAGAACACAGGAATTAGAAAGAGGATATTCCAAGAGGGCCAGATCTACAGGGCAGTTCATGGCATCCCAAGAAGGGTTCAGACCACAGTTTTCTGCTAGACCACCTAGGCCATTATCTTCTTATTCTGCAGCTAGTGCCCCACCACAATTCCAAGGGTCCAGAGGAAATCAATTTGGGCACAAAAGTGAGAGTCAGAGTTCGCGGACAGTGAAGTACCAAGGGCAAGGGAATATGAGCCAATCGAGACCTCCTCGAGAGCCATGCAATAAATGTAGAAGGTATTATTTAGGTGCATGTCGGCTGGGGACCAATGTTTGCTTTTGGTGCGGTATGTCGGGGCATATGATGAGAGAATGCCCACGAAGGGGTATAGGGGGTATGCCACGACCTACGGGGTCATTTGTTTCATCATCATCATCGATGCCTTATTCAGGAAGGGGTGCACAACCAATGGGTCGTGTTAGAGGTGATAGAGGAGCCATGAGTTCTAGCGGAGCTCAAAATCGTACGTATGCTCTAGCGGATCGACAGAATTTAGAGGCTTCCCCAGATGTGGTTACGGGTACGTTGTCTATCTTTTTAATCAATTTATATGCCTTAATTGATCCCGGTTCTACATTATCTTATGTTACTCCATTGGTTGCTGGAAAGTTCGAAAGAATACCCGAACTGTTAGTTAATCCATTTGAAGTGTCCACACCAGTTGGAGAATCTATTTTAGTTAAAAGGGTTTATCGAAACTGCATAGTAACTGTTTGTGGTCGTGATACGATGGCTGATCTTGTGGAGTTAGAAATGGTAGATTTTGATATTATAATGGGTATGGACTGGTTGGCGTCTTGTTATGCCATAATTGATTGCTGCACGAAAAAGGTATATTTTCATTTTCCAAATGAATCAGTCCTTGAATGGAAAGGTGAAATTAGCGCGCCAAGAGGTAGATTTATTTCTTATTTTAAGGCAAGAAGAATGATTTTCAAGGGATACATATATCATATAGTTAAAGTAAGGGATACAGAAGTGGAGCCACCAACTCTTCACGCTGTTCCAGTGGTAAATGAATTTTCTGAT
>NW_025849556.1:1304-2208 GCF_002878395.1 Capsicum annuum
AAGGACTGATTCATTTGGAAAATGAATCAGTCCTTGAATGGAAAGGTGAAATTAGCGCGCCAAGAGGTAGATTTATTTCTTATTTTAAGGCAAGAAGAATGATTTTCAAGGGATACATATATCATATAGTTAAAGTAAGGGATACAGAAGTGGAGCCACCAACTCTTCACGCTGTTCCAGTGGTAAATGAATTTTCTGATGTATTTCCTGAAGATCTTCCAGGTTTGGCTCCTGAACGAGAAGTAGAGTTTGGTATTGATGTAATACCAGGCACCCAACCAATCTCCATTCCTCCGTATAGAATGGCCCCAGCAGAATTACGATAATTGAAAGAACAATTAAAAGATTTGCCAGAGAAGGGATTCATAAGGCCTAGTATGTCCCCCTGAGGAGCACCAGTGTTATTTGTGCGCAAAAAAGATGGCTCGCTGAGGATGTATATTGATTATCGGCAATTGAATAAGGTGACTATTAAGAATAAATATCCTCTCCCAAGAATTGATGATTTATTTGATCAGTCACAGGGCGCCAAGTGCTTTTCTAAGATTGATTTGAGGTCAGGTTACCACCAAGTGAGGGTCAAAGATCAGGATATACCCAAGACAGCTTTCCGAACACGGTATGGTCATTATGAGTTTCTAGTTATGTCATTTGGGCTAACAAATGCACCCGCAGCTTTTATGAATTTGATGAATAGGGTGTTTAAGCCATTCCTGGATATATTTGTGATAGTTTTTATAGATGATATTCTAGTTTATTCTAAATCAGAAGAGGACCATGCCAATCACTTACGACATGCATTGCAGACTCTTCGTGATTGTAAGCTTTGTGCAAAGTTCTCTAAATGTGAGTTTTGGTTAAAGTCGGTAGCATTTTTGGGTCATATTGTATCTAGTGAAGGGAT
>NW_025849557.1:0-1549 GCF_002878395.1 Capsicum annuum
CTTGTTCTCCCCTCCTTTCCCCTGTAACCCTGCATACAAGCTCTCAAAAGCGGCCGTCTTAGCTGCCGTGACTGCTGACTTAGCCTCCTTCCTCGCTAGCTTGTACTCTTTCCTGTTTACCCGCTTCTCCTCTTCGTCCTTACTTTCCACCAACTTAGCATACGCCCCTTTCTTGGTCCCCACTTTCTTCTCCACCTCTTCATTCCACCACCAATCCCCCCGATGGTGTCCGTCCCGGCCCCTAGAAACACCCAACACCTAACTTGCATTCTCTCTGATGCACCTTGCCGCCCTGTCCCACATACTATCCACGTCCCCCCTACACTCCCACACCCCCATTCCCGTCAATCTCTCCCCTATCTCCCACGCATTCACTAGCGTCAGGCCGTCCCACTTAATTCTAGGTCTACACTCCTTACTCCTCCTCTTTCTATTCTTCTTTATACCCAAATCCATAACCAAGAGCCTATGCTGGGTCGAAAGATTCTCAATCGGGATGACTTTACAGTCCTTACACAACGCCCTATCCCCTTTCCTAAGCAACAAAAAGTCAATCTGGGTCCTGGCTATCGCGCTCCGAAAGGTGATCAGGTGCTCGTCCTTCTTCGGGAAGCCCGAGTTCACCACCACCAGCCCAAAGGCCCTCGCAAACTCCAATAGTCGCCCCCTCTTCATTTCTCTCCCCAAAACCAAAACCACCATGCACATCACCAAAGCCTCCCGGTAACGCCCCGATGTGCCCGTTGAAATCCCCTGCTACAACAATCTTCTCCAAACTAGGCACGCCTCTCACCACCTCCTCCAAAGCCTCCCAAAACCGCATCTTCTCCTCCCCTCCGATCCCACTTGCGGCGCATAAGCACTACACACGTTCAGGGTAAACCCCCGAATGACCAACTTAATAGTCATCAACCTATCATTGATCCTCTTCACCTCTACTACCTGACCTCTAAGCTCTTCATCTACTAAGATGCCAACTCCATTCCTACGCCTCTCGCTCCCAGAGTACCACAGCTTGTAACCATCCACATCCCTAGCCTTAGACCCGATCCACTTGGTCTCTTGGACGCACGCAATGTTGATCCTCTTCTTTCTAAGAATCTTCACAAGCTCTATGGACTTACCCTGAAGGGTCCCTATATTCCAAGACCCAACCCTCAGCCTACCGTCACTATCCACACGCCCTCCACTACCCCCCCGCGGCCAAACCTTGACCTCCCTCCCACTTCCGCCCTTTCCTCATCCCTTGCCCTCACCACGGCCCCACGCCCCAGCCCCCTCGGACATGACCCTATCCACCCATTACTGCCCACAGCCACAACTACACGAAAGTATAAGAAAATATAAAGATATACACGATGGTAGTAGCAAAGCAGCAGCAAGAAATACAAGGCTCACACAAATTCAAAGAAATACTCCCGAAACAAAACTATACTCAATTAGGGGGCAAACACCACTGGACTCAACACCCACAGCCCCAAATACAGATTCTCCGCCGATAACCCAATCCAAAGCAGTGCAAGAAACGACCACAGCAACAGCAACAACA
>NW_025849558.1:0-1243 GCF_002878395.1 Capsicum annuum
CCTATTGGACCTAAAATGCCCTTCAATAACTTAATCTGTTAAATAAAAGGGCAAACTAGGCCCTATAGGTAGACGGAGAGGGTATTTTTACACCATTTTAGATAGTTGAAGGGTATTTCAGGCCTTTTTACGTTTATAGAATACATGTCTAATCCATATGTATATTAGCATACAAAAAATACAAATATGACTCTGATATGTATTTACGAAATACATATCAGGTTCATATCAAACATTAACGAACATAACTATAATATATATCTCATATGTATTCGCGAAATACAAATGCGACTCATATAAAACAATAAATACAAATGCATATTTTAAACAGTAACAATTATAACTATATACATTTACATATAACTAAATAAAAAAATACATAATAAATATCATGAATATTAAAAAATACTAAAAAAATATACATGTTATCCTCTAAAAAAAATATCAACACAACCATATGTGTATAAAAAATACATATATTGTACATAACCTATAAGCTAATAAAAATACAAATACAAATATCTTCAAAATTTTAAAATAAAGCATCATTACTGTTTTTCCTCTTCACAACTGTGATTAAATTTCAAAATAAAGCATTTGAAAAAAAGAAGTGAAAAGGCGGGAAAAAAGGAAGAAAGAGAAATAGAAGAGTAAAAGTAAAAGCGAAAAAAAAAAGAAATAAAAATTAAAATTAGAAAAAAAGAACAAGAAAAAAAAATAGGAAAAGAAAAAAATAAGGAAAAAAAAAGAAAAAATAAATCAAAATAAAAAAATAAAATGAAAAAAAAAAAGATTGAAAAAAAAACTAATAAGAAAAAAAGTTAGAAATATAAGAGAACGAAAGAGAAAAAAAACAATAATGATGCATTATTTTAAAGTTTTAGAGCTAATGGGCAAAAAAAGTTAGTTTTGTTATAAAATGTAATTTTGGAAAAGTATTGCTATTTATTTTAATTATGATCTTAAGTTTGTTATTTTTTATAATTTTTTCAAATATTAATTACACATTACATAATAACTTTGACTTTTTAATATGCCTATTTATATTTTATATATTGAAATCTGAATCTTGCAAAATTTTCACATGGTTTCCAAAGAAATAATGAGAAGGAGAGCATTATAATAATCGTTAAATTATCTTTATTTAATCTATATGTCATGAGTTTGAACTGTACTAGTAGTCAATAATATTCTATATCACACCCTCAGACTTACTAATATGGGGATACTTTCTGATTTTGCT
>NW_025849559.1:0-1264 GCF_002878395.1 Capsicum annuum
CTTTATTTTTCATCCAAGATGTTTATTCTTCTTTTTTCGCATGTTGTTTTTTCAAAATGATAAGAAAGTTCAAACTTTTGCGGCTAAATAAAATTATTTGGATATTTTTGACTCATGCATAGTATGATTGTGAAACTTTTGCTTTGCATTTTTTATTTGTTGACTCTCATTCTTGTGCAAGTGTGCTTATTCTTGTCACTTTGAAATATGTCACTTTTATGCCTTGACCATACATTAATTTCTTTATCTTTTCTTTGCATGCAAAAATATCTCGAGTCCAAATGGACTCCTCTCCTCTTGCATTTCATAATGGGTAAATAAGGTTCACCCCTTCGAGTCAAGTTTGAAGTTTAAACCCAAGGTCCACTACATGGCGTGCGGGTGCTAGAAGATAGACGAAGAAGAAAAATGGGTCAAAACCCATTGATGAAGTCACTAAGAGACTTGAAAAGTCTCAATTTTTATTATTGTCTTCTTTTTATTTATTCATTTAGTCATTTATTCATTCATTCATTCATTTCGGCCTCTAAGCCAAAGTTGTATTTATTACAGGTGGAGCAAGACTTGAGTCAAAGGCTCTAAAAATAGTTTAGGACAGGTGAAATAGGTCGGAAGCCCAACTAGACTAGGACAGGTCTTGTTGATTTAGGCCCAATGGCCTAAATCCTTTACTTTCTCCTCCCTTCCCCTTTTATGTGTTTATTTGTTTATTAGTTTTGTTTAGACTAAATCTATTTTACACAAGTCTTTTTTTTGAAAAAAAATCAAATCACTATTTCAAAAAATTAATCTTTTCGAAGTTAATCAAAAGACGATTTTCAAACAATCCGGATAACCGCAAGTTAGCGGACGTTTTAGGTACCTAGCACCTTCCTAAAACGTTAATAGGAACCGCTTATCTAGAATCTCTAACTTAAAATGATTTTCCTATTTTGAATCGTTTGAAGTAACTTTTATAAATGTTTCTTAATTTCTTTTCAAAATTAAGTGGCGACTCTCTTCAAAAGTCAAAATTTCTGCAAAACAACAACAACAACATCCAATCGGCCACACTTTGTTCACAACAACAATATTAACAATTCAAGCTCAAGTTTGGATCAACTCAAAGTGTTAGTGAGGAACAAAACTAACACTACAAACACACAAGACAAGTAAAATACTCCTAGAACTAGATTCAAGAACAAATCTCGACCAAGAAAACCACAAGAACACAAATGCGGCCAAGACAACAACAATGGACAGATTGCAATTTTTTTTCTGAAAT
>NW_025849560.1:0-741 GCF_002878395.1 Capsicum annuum
TGAAACAGAAACAAATATGTTAGGATTTAGGGATATTTTTTTTTTTATTCATAACTAACTCAAATGTCATGCACCTAAATAATTTCCTTCCTGAAATGGACTTAGGAAAACCCTCTTGTTTCATCCCGGCTTTGGTGAATCAATTTTTTTTTTAATTTAATGCCAGTATCTTAAAATTATTACTTGAAATTTGAAAAAAAATATTTGATCGCACCCGTTGAGGGTTGCCTACGTATCATGTTTTACATGAATCAGATCCCTACGTAGTTCATGGATATGGTAAATATAGGTATATATTCAGAAATAAAGAGAATAAAAACTTGAAACAAATGCGAAATTTTCCATACGTTTTCAACTGTTCTTAAAACAAAGCTTTAATGAAAGGAAACCAAAATTATCTAAAACTAGAACAGACTCAGAATGCTGGAGAAATACTGGAAAACCTATAAAGAAACTAACTCTAAGAAAACAAGGACTTGAATAATTATCATCAAGATGCCTTCTAAAGATGTCTTGCAACTTAATCCTCTCTCAGACTTGAGTAGATCCTGGATAATGCTTTTGGCAGATGTGGAGCGAGAGCGCGTGCTTGACGTCCCAGATTTTCATCACCTTGGTGAAGATACTTAGCATAAACATTAATTAAGGTTTCATTGAGCTGAAGTACTTCTCCCCTCGCCTCGATCATACTCTCATGGCAGTTTTGCACCCAATGCTGCGTAGTGCGGACAGTATGCTTTA
>NW_025849560.1:841-1686 GCF_002878395.1 Capsicum annuum
ATCCTGGATAATGCTTTTGGCAGATGTGGAGCGAGAGCGCGTGCTTGACGTCCCAGATTTTCATCACCTTGGTGAAGATACTTAGCATAAACATTAATTAAGGTTTCATTGAGCTGAAGTACTTCTCCCCTCGCCTCGATCATACTCTCATGGCAGTTTTGCACCCAATGCTGCGTAGTGCGGACGGTATGCTTTAGGTCTTCTTCTCGTTTATGAAGGTCATTGATCTGATAGTGAAGCGCCTGTCGTTCGGTCATCCACTGATCTTTCTTAGCTTCAACTTTCTTCTGAAAAGTCGTGAAGCGTCTCGCTATTTCTCTTTCCCGTTCCATGGAAGCTTTTAGCTGAGCCTGAAGCTTTGACTGTGTACTTGTCAGCGAGGCCTTCTCTTTCTCAAATCACTCGATTGTTGCTCCATAGCACCGGTGACAATATCCAGGTCTTCTTGTAGGGCCAGCATGGCAACACGGTTCTTTCTCTCAATCTCCTTACGAACCGATCTAATTCTGGCCTCAAATTTCGCCTCATGGTGGACCAATTCTTCTCTAGCCCTTTCCAAATCATTATTTAAGATGTGCAGAGCAGCCTGATAGTTCTCTTCTACCTCTCGTCGAGCCTACTTAATTCTGACTTCGATCTCCGCTTCTCGATCCACTGGCTCTCTGGCCGACCTTTCTGGCATAGCTTTAGGAGGAGGCTGGTCATGAAACCATGGCAGATACCAATAGTCTACCTTGCCCTTGTCGCGGTCTTCCACCATGTGATCGAAACCCGAAAGCACACATCCTCCCCAGATCTTAAGTATCTCAGTCTTCCTTAGAGGGATGTCAGGGAGGAATTCGTAC
>NW_025849561.1:0-627 GCF_002878395.1 Capsicum annuum
GAAGCAGATGCAAGTGAATATAGTTATGGAGGAGCACTTAAATATAGGTATGAAAATGAAAAAATCGAACATCATTGTAGATATTATTCAGGAAAATTTAATGAAACAGAAATAAAATGGGAAATAAATAGAAAAGAATTATGTTCATTATATAAATGTTTATTAGCATTTGAACCATATATTGTATATAAAAAATTTATTGTGAGAACAGATAATACCCAGGTTCGATGGTGGTTAACAAGAAAAATACAAAACTCAGTTGCAACAAAGGAAATTCGGAGATTAGTATTGAATATATTAAATTTTACATTTACGATTGAAGTAATCAAGACTGACAAAAATGTTATTGCAGATTACAAATTAAGATAAAGCTACTCAAACTGATTTTCCAATGGAAGAAGTTGATTTCAAAGATACCCAAGCAGATTTAATATTACAAGTGTTTGAACAAATAAGTTATTACAAGAACGAATTATTACATTAACTACTAAAGTTACAAATGTAAAAGTGCAGGTTGAGCACTATAAAAAACAAGAAGCTATTAGCAAAGATACTGTGCAGGAAAAACACATTAAAAAACTAGACCTAGAAGGTGACGATGAGAAATACCTAAAAACTCAAATTACT
>NW_025849561.1:727-1726 GCF_002878395.1 Capsicum annuum
TCAAAGATACCCAAGCAGATTTAATATTACAAGTGTTTGAACAAATAAGTTATTACAAGAACGAATTATTACATTAACTACTAAAGTTACAAATGTAAAAGTGCAGGTTGAGCACTATAAAAAACAAGAAGCTATTAGCAAAGATACTGTGCAGGAAAAGCACATTAAGAAACTAGACCTAGAAGGTGACGATGAGAAATACCTAAAAACTCAAATTACTAACGAAATTACAGTTACAGCTGCAGGTGCAAGTGATATATCCAAGGGAAAGAATATACTCACTCAAAATAAACCTGAACCACCAAAGAAAAAGAATTATAACCTCAACCAGATATTCTCAAAACCATACACACCAAATATACAAAAATCAGAGTCATCTATACTCCCCAGATACACACATATTCCGAATCACTCAATCAACAAAACAGACTTATAACCATATCATCCGTACATATATTGATAATATTTATACCTTACAAAAATTGTTAAATACAAAACCTATCCAGAGTAAAGATTTAGCAAAACAAAACCAAGGATACATTACACAAATGTCAGAACTATAACAAACTTATTGCTTTGCCTGGCACCAGTGAAAACTTAATTTCTTCATGTTACTATTATGGACTATTATCTATAGTTTACACAATTACTGGAGAAGAGTTAACAAGAATTCTAGATATTCACAAAAAATTTATGGGATTATAAAAGGATTACGATGGGACAGTTATTCTATGTCCATTTCTACTCAGCACCAGCAGAAATATTGTTTGATGAAATAAAACATACAATTACTGTTGTTAAGATAGGAATGACATGAGATTATATTATCCCTGAAGAAATATGCGAACAAGAAGAGATAATCAAAAATCAGATACCGGACTTCTACCGAAACAAGAGAGTTATTGGACTTAGCAGTATATTGACTGAGTTAGCAAATAATTATATAAATCAAAACCCAGTTTGAATTTACTATAATAGCAATCAATTATTGGTTTACTC
>NW_025849562.1:0-1606 GCF_002878395.1 Capsicum annuum
TCATTTGTCTTTTTTTTATTTTTCTTCTTATCCTTTTTATTTTTTTCCTTCTTTTTTAATTTTTTTCTCTATTTTCTATTACTTTTTTTTTTTGTGTATTCTTCTCACATTTTTTCTCCTTTTTTTTCTTTTTATTTTTCTCCTTCTTTTCATTTGTGCGAGCTAGCAAACACAAATATAAGTGTGAACTATAAAATATAAATACAAAGGTTAATTATAACATACAAATACAAGTGGAAACTATAAAATACAAATACAAATGCAAACTATAACATATAGATACAAGTGTGAACTATCATTTGTATTTTTTAATTATTGAAAAGGAACGATTGACTTTCTTTTTACGAATACTTGTTTGTATTTATTTATACGAGTTGTATTTATTGATACAAATAAATACAATCCAATTTTTTTAAAAAATACAATATATATATTTAAAATCATTGGTTCATTTGTTTTTTATTGTATTTGTACCAAGTGATATTTATTTATTTATAAATATGAATAATAATTTTGACATACAAATACAAAACGGTACATTTGTATCAAATGATACATTGCATATTTATATATTTTAGAATCAAGAAAATACAATTAATGTATTTACTTATTTGTATACAAATACAAATGATAAATTGTACATAATCACGGTTACATGCAATATGCAGTCAACTTACAAATATAAAATAATTCTTTAAAAATAAAAAGACATCGACGAAAATAGAATACAAATACAAATATAATCTAAATATACAAACCCAATAAAATCATAATATAAATATAAT
Organism: Capsicum annuum; assembly: GCF_002878395.1. NCBI lineage: Eukaryota > Viridiplantae > Streptophyta > Magnoliopsida > Solanales > Solanaceae > Capsicum > Capsicum annuum. The sequence continues at coordinate 786 of NW_025849562.1, forward strand.
CCAATATAATATACAGTTAATTATAAAATGCAAATTCAAAACAGTTCTTTAAAATACAAGTGTGAATTATATAAAATATAAATGATGGTGCGAATTAACATATTCAAATACAAGTGCGAACTATAAAATACAAATATAAACGCGAACTACAAAATACAAATACAAGTGTGAACTTTTAAATACAAATGCAAATACAGTTGTGTCAATGAATACAAAAATATAAAGGACGGTGTGACTACAAATAGATAAACAATTATGGTATTTACGTTATTATCAATGACTTGTGCTCGAGTAGTTATATTTTTAAAAAATACAAAAAAAATATAAAATAGAACAAAAAAAATGATAAAGAAAATAAGTACAAAAAGAAAAAAGAAAAAAAAAGAGAGAGATAGAAGAGAGAAAAAAATATATAAAAAACAAAAAAAATAAAAATAGGAAAAATTAGAAAAAGGAAGAAGAAAAACCGAGGAAAACATGAAAAAGAAAAAATATAAAAAAAATGATAGTGTTTTTAGCAAGACTAAATATGTAGTGTATTTATATTTTTATGAATACAAACCACTGAGTAAAAGTGAATACAACGGCTGTGAATCGAATACAGCGGCTAAATGGTATTTATATTTTATACGAATATAGACTATTGATAAAATTGAATACAACGGGCGTAAATTGAATACAACGGTTATAAATGATAATTATGTAAAATATAGCTATGAAAGATAGTTTTCTAGCAAAATGTGACTATTTTTGAAAGATCCTTATATTTATAAAAAAGAAAATAAAATTTTTACATGATTAGCTTAATTTCCTAATAAACT
>NW_025849563.1:0-990 GCF_002878395.1 Capsicum annuum
ATTCGATTGTTTCCCAGAAAGTGTATAAAAAGTGTCCTGTTACCGTTCTTCATAGAGTCTTGTTGGCTGATCTGATTGAGTTAGACATGGTAGATTTTAATGTGATTCTGGGTATGGACTAGCTGTATTTTTCTTATGCCTCTATTGATTGTTGGACCCGAGTGGTCAAGTTTTAGTTTCCAGGTGCATCCGTGTTTAAGTGGTCTGGGAATTCTGTGTTACCCAAGAGTCATTTTATCTCTTACCTCACAGCTAGAAAGCTTATTTCCAAGAGGTGTATTTACCATTTGGTTAGAGTCAAAGACACTAAGTCTGAGATTCCAACTCTTCAGTTTGTTAACGTCGTCAATGAGTTTTTTGATGTCTTTTCGAATGATCTCCCAGGGATACCTCCTGATAGAGAGATAGAGTTCGGGATTGATCTTCTTCCCGATACTCAGCCCATTTCTATCCCTTCTTACCATATGGCCTCTGTAGAACTTAAGGAGTTGAAAGAGCAACTCAAAGATCTACTAGATAAGAGTTTCATAAGGCCCAGTGTTTCTTCTTGGGGTGCTCCTGTGTTGTTTGTGAGAAAGAAAGATGGCTCTTTCCGTATGTACATTGATTACCGCCAACTAAATAAAGTCACCGTAAAAAATAAGTACCCCTTTCTGAGAATAGATAATTTGTTTGACCAATTGCAAGGTGCAAGTTATTTATCAAAGATAGACCTTCGTTCCAGCTATCATCAACTCAAAATTAGGGAGTGTGACATCCCGAAAACCATTTTCCAAACTCGTTATGTCCATTTTGAGTTTCTTGTTATGTCTTTCGGGTTAACTAATGCCCCAGCAGCTTTCATGGACCTTATGAATCGAGTGTTCAGATCATATCTGGATATGTTTGTCATAGTGTTCATCGATGATATACTGGTGTACTCCCGTAGTGAGGATGAACATTCTGATCATTTATGAACTGTCTTGCAAACCCTTAGAGATCACAAGTTAT
>NW_025849563.1:1090-1682 GCF_002878395.1 Capsicum annuum
TCTGTTTGTCATAGTGTTCATCGATGATATACTGGTGTACTCCCGTAGTGAGGATGAACATTCTGATCATTTCCGAACTGTATTGCAAACCCTTAGAGATCACAAGTTATTTTCCAAGTTCAGTAAGTGTGATTGTTGGCTAAGGTCAATTGTTTTTCTGGGTCATATCATTTCTTCCTAGGGTATTAGAGTTGATCCCCAAAAGACCAAAGCTATTAGAAATTGTCCTAGACCTATTTCTCCGACTGATATCCAGAGTTTCTTGGGTTTAGCTGGCTATTACCGTCGTTTTGTTGAGGGTTTCTCCTCTATAGCGTTTTCTATGACTCATTTGACCCAAAAGAAAGTGAAGTTCTTGTGGTCCGAATATTGTGAGAAGAGTTTTCAGGAGTTGAAGACTCGACTCACTTCAGCCCCTATTTTGACTTTGCCTGATGGTGTTGATGGTTTTGTGGTGTACTGTGATACTTTGAGAGCTGGTTTTGGTTGCGTATTGATGCAGAAGGGTAAGGTGATAGCTTATGCTTCTAGACAGTTGAAACCCCATGAGAAAAATTACCCCACCGATGACCTTGAGTTGGCTGCTGTTGTG
>NW_025849564.1:0-1937 GCF_002878395.1 Capsicum annuum
ACCAAGGAGGATTCGGAACTACTCTAAACCCCTATACTACCTTTAGCAGAGTCAAACAACCTAACCCCCAATCTAGCCAAACAATGTACATCACGAACCAACTCTTTCTTACCTTCTACCACATGCGAAACACTACCCATGGACACTCTACTTAGGGCATCCGCCACAATATTGGCCTTGCCCGGATGGTACAGCACGCTCATATCATAGTCCTTTAATAATTATAACCATTGTCTCTACCTAAGATTCAATTCTCTCTGGGTAAACACATACTGCAGACTCTTATGATCAGTGAAAACATCAACATGGACACCATACAAATAGTGTCTCCAGATTTTCAAAGCAAACATAACAGCAGCCAACTCAAGGCCATTGGTGGGGTAATTTTTCTCATGGGGTTTCAACTATCTAGAAGCATAAGCTATCACCTTATCCTTCTGCATCAATACGCAACCCAACCCAACTCTCGAAGTATCACAGTACACCATAAAACCATCAATACCATCAGACAAAGTCAAAATAGGGGCTGAAGTGAGTCGAGACTTCAACTCCTAAAAACTCTTCTCACAAGATTCGGACCACAAGAACTTCACTTTCTTTTGGGTCAACCAAGTCATAGGAGACACCATAGAGGAGAAACCCTCAACAAAACAGCGGTAATAGCCAGCTAAACCCAAGAAACTTCAAATATCAGTCAGAGAAATAGGTCTAGGCTAATTTCTAACAGCTTCGATCTTTTGGGGATAAACTCTAATAACCTCAGAAGAAATGATATGACCTAGAAAAGCAACTGACCTTAGCCAAAACTCACACTTACTAAACTTGGCAAACAACTTGTGATCTCTAAGGGTTTGAAGGACAGTTCGAAGATGATCAGAATGTTCATCCTCACTATAGGAGTACACCGGTATATCATTGATGAAGACTATGACAAACATATCTAGATATAGTCTGAACACTCGATTCATGAGGTCCATGAAAGTTACTGGGGCATTAGTTAACCAGAAAGACATAACAAGAAACTCAAAATGGCCATAACGAGTTCAGAAAGTGGTTTTAGGGATGTCACACTCCCTAACTTTGAGTTGATGATAGCTGGAACGAAGGTCTATCTTTGAGAAATAACTTGCACCTTGCAATTGGTCAAATAGATCATCTATTCTTGGAAGGGGGTACTTATTTTTTATGGTGACTTTATTCAGTTGGCAGTAATCAATGCACATACACAAAGAGTCATCTTTCTTTCTCACAAACAACACAGGAGCACCCCAAGATGAAACATTGGGCCTTATAAAACCCTTATCTAGTAGATCTTTGAGTTACTCTTTCAACTCCCTAAGTTCTATAGGGGCCATACGATAAGGAGGAATAGAAAATGGCTGAGTATTGGGAAGAAGATCAATCCTGAACTTTATCTCTCTATCAGGAGGTATCCATGGGAGATCATCCGAAAAGACATCACAAAACTCATTGACAACATTAAAGACTGGAGAGTTAGAGTCTCAGACTTAGTGTCTTTGACTCTAACCAAATGGTAAATACACCCCTTGGAAATAATCTTTCTAGCTTTGAGGTAAGAGATAAAATGACTCTTAGGTGACACAGAATTTGCAGACCACTCAAACACTGATGCACCCGGAAACTGAAACTTGACCACTCGGATCCAACAATCAATAGAGGCATAAGAAGAATACAGCTAGTCTATACCCAGAATCACATCAAAATCTACCATGTCTAACTCAATCATATCAGCCAAAAAGACTCTATGAAAAACGGTAACAGAACACTTTTTATACACTTTCTGGGCAATAATCGAATCACCCACTGGGGTAGAAACTAGGATAGGCTCAGGAATAATCTCAGGAATTATTTCAAAATTCACAGCAATCAAAGGTGTAACATATGAGAAACTGGATCCAGGATCCAACAAAGCATAC
>NW_025849564.1:2037-2350 GCF_002878395.1 Capsicum annuum
ATAATTCACAGCAATCAAAGGTGTAACATATGAGAAACTGGATCCAGGATCCAACAAAGCATACACATCAAACTAAAATATACGAAGCATACCAGTAACAACATTGGGAGAGTCCTCCTATTCCTGGAGGGACGGTAAAGCATAGAATCTATTCTGGCGCTGCCCGCCAGCATTGATAGAAGAGGCACCCTAAGCTAGGGCTGGGCGAGTCGCTGGAACTGGAGCACTAACAGTCTGAGTCTGGGTCTGAGGGTGATAGTCACAACGCCCTTTTCCATCCTGTGGACAATCTCTAACTCTGTGACCCATGTCA
>NW_025849565.1:0-1526 GCF_002878395.1 Capsicum annuum
TACCATTTTTATGTTGGTTTAGTTTTACAATACTCAGCCTATATAAACAATTCTTTAAGTTCACAAGTTCTTAAGTTTTACAATTATAATTACCACTACTACTCTCTTAAACAAAGTATCAGTTACTTTCAATACAAAAAGCAATTACGTACTTTCAAGAGTTCTCGGACTTTTCCTTCTAGGTTTATGGAAAACATCTTGCATATTTTGCTGTGTTGGGCTTTCTTTCTATTTCTATTTCTATTTTACTACTGCTTGCCGGTAAGTCCCTTGTCGATGTACTTACATATTAGAAAGCATGTCTATAGGACTAGTTTGATTACCTTCTTAGCTCCCTTTACTCTGATTTCACCACATTAGAAGTCCAAATTAGTGTCTTTTCTCTGTTTTCCGACATTTGAGCTTAATTTGTTACTCAGTTCTAGCTGAAATGTAGTGCAAGTATTCTGAGTTATGGCGTTTAACAATCTTTGTAAGGAGGTAATCGAGTTCCCTTTGCAAGTTAGTCTCATATTTTCTAGCTATAGCAACATTTCCAATGAGTTGTGAGCTAGTGGTGGGGGGCATATTTGTTTATATTACTTTTTTTGGGTCAATTAGGAAAATTACTGCATATAGTGTATAGCTACGTTGCGTCAGTAGTTTCATGCATTGTCTACCACCACTTGAAGCTTAAGTTCTGATGTGACTTCTAGTTGTATCTCCTATCAAGTGTTGTGAACTTTTAATGCATTTTTTGTGCTTTTCAATTAAAAAAGTTATCATTTCCCTTATTTTCATGATTCATTGACTAAATTAAGCAGATATTTTCCTTGTCCAGCGGTCTACAATGGATCGTAGGAATTTGCCGTGGAAGAAGAAATCATCAGATAAGACAGCAAGCGAGAAACCTGCAGCTCTTATAGTGGAGTCAGCCTTTGGTCCTTCAGATTCAACTGAACCTAAGGTTGATCGGGTGTGTGTGTTGGTACCTATATAATTAAAAAGTATATTTTCCTTCTCTTATAGTGGAGTCATCATCTGCCCCTTTAGATTCAACTACGAATTTCCGTTTTCTTCTCATTTTTTGTGGTCGTCATTGCTATTAGATTTTCTAACCATAATTCTCTATAGTTTATCCTATGAACAATCTGACAATATGTTTACATCTATAACAAGGACTTTCATGTTGACCTTTAATTATGAGAACTTGAATAAAAGAAATGCTGCGTAATTTGGTCAATACTAGCAAAGAACTTCTCCATTTATCTAAACTGTGAGGCTTACGTCTATAGGTTGAGATTGATGGGTGGTAGTCTTTAATATTTACCATCACAAATTATAAGTTCTAATTTAGTTCTGTTAATTTTGTTTCTCTCTTCAATATAATTTGATTGGTGCTAGAAAGGAAAAGACATAGTTTCAGTTTGGTAGTTCATCGATTTTTTTTTTTACAATAATACGTTGTGAGAGAGCTTCATTCAATTTGTCTCGTCTTGTTGATTTATGTTTTGGTTTCCGTTATATTTCAGGGTAAACAGGAAATC
>NW_025849566.1:0-1123 GCF_002878395.1 Capsicum annuum
TACTTTCTGTTCAGGACCCTCCTGAAAAATGGGATTTTACTTTCTGTTCAGGACCCCCCTGAAAAATGAGATTTTACTTTATGTTCAGGACCCTCCTAAAAAATGGGACTTCACTTTATGTTCAGGACCCTCCTGAAGAATGAGATTTTACTTTCCGTTCAGGACCCTCCTAAAAAATGGGACTTTACTTTCTGTTCAGGACCCTCCTGAAAAATGGGATTTTACTTTCTGTTTAGGACCCTCCTGAAAAATGGGATTTCACTTTATGTTCAGGACCTTCCTGAAAAAATAGGATTTTACTTTTTGTTCAGAACCCTCCTGAAAAATGGGATTTTGCTTTCTGTTCAGGAACCTCCTGATAAATGGTATTTCACCTTATGTTCAGGATCCTCCTGCAAAATGGGACAACGCTTTCAAAAATGAAATACTACTTTATTATAATTCTTGTTTGGGATAATTTTTGTTCTAGTTTTGATTTTGGATTTCAGGAGCCCGCCTGAAGAACAGGGTCATGAAATAGCAAATCAGAGGCCCGCCTGGAGAACAGAGTGAAGAAATGAAAGTCAAGCAACAAAGTGATGAAATAGCTAGTCAGGAGCCCGCCTGAAGAATAGGGTGAAGAAATGAAAAGTCATGCAACAAAGCGAAGTAATTGAAAGCCAAACAACAAGTTGAAAGAAATGGCAAGTCAGGAGTCCGCTTGAAGAATATGGTGATAAAAGTCGAGTCAAGAGCCGACAGAAGCTGTATAGTTAGGATTTTGTAAATTCGTTTATGTTTAAATTGTAATTTTCATTTTTGATGTAATGATAGAGCCGTGGACCGGAACCTCAATGGAACCTCACTCGACTCTCCAACTCGGTGTAGTCCACTTCTCTTCCAATCCTTTGAAATACCCGTGACTTGATTCTTTCATAACTTGGGTAGGAAGGATGTCTTAAGTCAAGACCCGATTGTCCTTCTTCCTTCTGTTTCTTTCTTTGAATAATGGTCGGGTTAAAATTTGGTCTCGCTGTCTACTTCTTTGCCTGAAAACACTTTGTGTTTACATTCAAAGGGGGCATGATGTAGACACCTAATTCTGTCCCTCCCGAAGACCCAAGCTACACATTTTTATCCCTGT
>NW_025849566.1:1223-1683 GCF_002878395.1 Capsicum annuum
TTCTTTCTTTGAATAATGGTCGGGTTAAAATTTGGTCTCGCTGTCTACTTCTTTGCCTGAAAACACTTTGTGTTTACATTCAAAGGGGGCATGATGTAGACACCTAATTCTGTCCCTCCCGAAGACCCAAGTTACACATTTTTATCCCTGTCATACCACGTGCCCTCACCCGTACGATTATATCCCATAAAAATACAAAAAATAACAAACCCATTAACAAACCTAATCCCCAATTATTCTTTTGTAACAAAATTAACCACTCCTCCTATCAATTTTGGACAACACATCACTACCCCATGCCCTCATATCCTACCCCACCTACCCTACCCCAATACCCACCCTCACAACCTATATACACGCACACAATTGATACGTAGGGGGGAAGGAAAAAATTCACAATCACACAATTTTTGCACTATCAAAAACCCAAAACAGCCGCTCAAGCGCTGTCTCTCTCTCT
>NW_025849567.1:0-1774 GCF_002878395.1 Capsicum annuum
GTTCATGCCATCAATTATAAGACTCAAGCAAGTAAGAAGAATTTGAAATTTTATTTATTTCAACATTCATTACATTCATCTTATAAAGGCCCTCGGTGAGATAGCCTTTTCCTACATACACTTCTCCTTTGCTAATTACAATTTTTCCAGAAACGGTTACACATTTGAATCCAGTCTTGTCTAGAAGTGAAACAGAAATCAAGTTCCTACGTAATTCAGGAACGTACAAGACATTGTTAAGTGTCAAGACCTCTCCTGAAGTCATTTTCAAGCCCATTTTTCTTGTTCCTTCTACTTTAGCCGTAGTGAAGTTAGCCATGCAGATCATTTCTTCTACTTGAGCCAGAGCAAATAACGAAAACAACTCTTTGTTGGCACAAACATGGCGGGTGACACCATAATCCATCCACCACTCACGAGGATTCCCACCAAGTTGCATTCTGAAAACATAGCACACAAATCATCACATTATTTGTTGGACTCAATCATATTTGCTTGGTCCTTTTTATTGCCTTTCTTAGGGGCACGACAATCCATGGACTTGTGGCCAATCTTGCCACAGTTGAAGCACTTTTTCTTGAATTTCTTCTTGGGTTGATTGCTTCCTTGTTCAGCTTTCTTCATTTTCTTAGAATTGTTTTGGTCATCTTCTACAATATGTGCTTCATTAATTGTAGAATTCAGTTTTGACCTTCTCTCGGCAGCCTTATTATCCTCTTCAATACGAAGTCGGACAATAAGATCTTCGACAGTCATCTCCTTGCGTTTGTGCTTCAAGTAGTTTTTGAAGTCTTTCTACATAGGTGATAGCTTCTCAATGATCGTTGCTACTTGAAATGCATCATTCACAATCAAACCTACAAAACAGTTTATGTGAGTACTAAGAACATTTTCAATTTGTTCAACTAAGGTATTTTTCAAAGATATACCTTCTGCTAGGAGATCGTGAATGGTTACTTGCAATTCCTGCACTTGAGAGACAACTGATTTTCTATCTATCATTTTAAAGTCCAAGAACCTTGCAACAAAGAATTTCTTCATTCCCGCATTCTCTGTCTTGTATTTTCGTTCTAGTGCCCCCACAATTCCTTCGATGTCTTAGTTCCACTGTAAACATTATAGAGGTCGTCTTGGATGCCGCTCAATATATAATTCCTGCGAAGGAAGTCCAAGTGTTTCCAAGCTTCTACAATCATGAAATGCTCTTTGTTCGAGGTTTCCTCGGGCACCTCAGGAGCATCTTCAGTAGTGAACCTCTGAAGGCATAGAGTGGTGAGGTAAAATAACATCTTTTGCTGCCATCGCTTAAAGTCAATGGCCGCAAATTTTTTGGGCTTCTCCACAGGTGCCATTGGTTGCAAAGCATTTGCTCGACTTGTTGAGGCAATACTAGTTGCCCCCACAGTCGTAGCCACATCTTGTATTTGACTTTTGTTAGTCATTTTTCCTGTCACCATAAGACAATAAAATTTAGTATTTTCAGAATACTATTTATAAAGTTAAACAACTTTAAACTCTTCTTCTTGCTTCTAGTTGACGATGAAGTTTTAATGACTTCCAATCGTCAACCGAATGATCTTTAACTTGTGATAAAGATTTTATGTCTTCGAATCACTAGTTAAGTTCAAACGGAGTAGAAAGCTTAAAGCTTTAATCTCCAAAAATAAGCTGTACAGATTTCGAAAGATTATTCCTTAAGATTCTTATTCTTCAATATTTTCTGGTATAAAAATCTGTAATTTGACACAATAACTTCAACACTAGTTCAAGTTTA
>NW_025849567.1:1874-12394 GCF_002878395.1 Capsicum annuum
TCAGAATACTATTTATAAAGTTAAACAACTTTAAACTCTTCTTCTTGCTTCTAGTTGACGATGAAGTTTTAATGACTTCCAATCGTCAACCGAATGATCTTTAACTTGTGATAAAGATTTTATGTCTTCGAATCACTAGTTAAGTTCAAACGGAGTAGAAAGCTTAAAGCTTTAATCTCCAAAAATAAGCAATACAGATTCTGCAAAAAATTATTCCTTAAGATTGTTATCTTTTATGTATTCGGGTACAAGAATCTGTTTATAAGAAACACAAACTTCAACACTAGTTCAAGTCCAAGACAAGAACACTTATGAAGTTCTGTAATACCTTCAACACTAGATTACGAATAATCTAAGAAGTGTGTTAAGATTCAGAAAAGAGATGGAACAAAATTTAAGACCAAGTCCTTCGAATTCACGGAGTATCCTTAAGGAATAATTCCTCTCACTATACCCGATGTTTTGGAATCTTTCTCCCAGGATAAAATGGCCTTCAATTCGAATAATAGCGGTACCTCAAATTGTTGGATTCAGTGAACTCACTCAACGGTTTGATAGATCACACAGAAAGTTTTTCAAGACAAGAAGAGAGTTTGTATTTCATAAAATTCGTACCTAAAGCTGTGGATGAAAGCAGGTTTATATAGCCAACACGTGCCTCTTCTGACAAGTGACAATGGTTCACTTAAAAGGTATGACCTTTCTGGAAAAGCCATGTCTGTTCGTCCAAAGAATGTGTCTTTTCCGAACAGGCATACCATTTCATGAATCAGTGTGTCATTTCGTTGAAGGGTTGCATCCCCTCATTTCAGCACTGCACTGTTTCGAAACACTGTTTCACAATCTGCATGCATGTATATAAATGGAGTATCAAAACACAGAAAAAAGTTGCGTTTTTCCCTTTGGTATTTTCGAACTTAATTTTTGTCAAATTAACTTTATCCAAAAATATAGATCTCATCAATCAAATTCAAAGCCGAGCAAGCGACGACGACGACGGTGCGAGGCACCTCTTATTTCTTGCCTCACTTACCATGTGGAGTAAGTGTCCCTTATTTTAAACGTTCACAAGTTCTCTTCTTCCACCAACGTGGGAGAAAGAGTGAACTTTCCAATTTGGGAGTACACTTTCTAAATTGGTATCGCCCTTCTCCACCATTTTTCCTCCATTTTTCATTCACACTTTTTCATATAGTTTGAACCCAGCAGTTGTTTCATATATTGTAAAAGAATATCAGTCCTTCTTAATCTTCTCTATCTTGTTCTGCTTTTGGTATGCAATTACAGTTTTTAAGGGAGAAACTAATACAAAGAGAGATTGCCCCTGTTTGCTGCGACTCAAGACGTATCAAATGTTGGAGGCACCACCTTAAAAAAGTTGAAGTTGAGACCTCTACTAAATAATATGGGAATCCTTATTCGTCACGTCAAGTCTCAACCATTTGTTTCAAACTGACATGGTAGAATATGCTGACATTAGAAGCTGGCTGGTTTTCGGCTGAAGACTGATCTTGTCTGTCTCGATTTGCTTATTTTCCCATGGGTCTGCCCCTTCGTTGCTGCAGTGTCAAAGTTGGAAAAGGTGGATTATGTAGTGACAACCTTTATTTATTCTCTCTATATACCTTTTTAAATTTTTTAAGCAGACCAGATACTTCCATGATTAAAAAGACAATTAGCTTAGACATTAACTATGGTTCTGTCTTGTGTTTTGGTCTTTACTTGTTGACCATATGTTCTACTGAGTGTATACGTCTGAGAAGCACTCTAGAGTGAGTATGCCTATTCCTTTGAGGATTGAGAGATAATAGATGGAATGATTTAGGCAATTACTATTAAATTTCATATTACTGATTCTGTTTTGTAAAGCCTCGAATGAAAAGGTCACTATCTAGTGCGACTATTGATAAAAAATATTTAACCAGTCAAACACAAGGACCAAATACAAGAAAATCAAAAACACCAATATTAGTAAATTATGCACCATTGCCTATTTTTATTTACTACTGTAGCATAAATATTCATGGAAGTAGAACCAAATGTGTTCATCTCATGGCGTATTTTTGGGTCCATGATCTAACTACATAAACTACTACTACTCACTGTACAAATTAACTAATTCTTCTCATTTTTTCACCCAATGAATGAAACTTCCCTCTCATCTCGTCCTCTTTCTCATGTCATCACCCTTAATCAGGATTCTTCTTCTTTGTAAAGTTAGTTTACTTCATGGTATCAAAGCCACGGGACTGGTAATCCTAGTCTACTGAATTTTTTTTTTCTATCTTGGCACTTAATTTCCGCATAAACTTCTGCTATAACAAGTGATTAGATCTTGAGCTTGTCAAGAATCAGAAATGGCGACTAATGACAATCCAGAATCTGCTTCAACTGCTCCTTCTATTCCCTCTAATGGCATCGATTACAATCATCCTTTATTTCTTAGTGCATTAGATGTGAGTGGTACGCTAATTATATCTTTTCAATTAACTGAGACTGAGAATTATTCTTTGTGGTTTCGATCTATGAGAATTGCATTATTAGGTCGTAATAAATTAGGAATGGTTGATGATTTTTGTACAAAAGATAAATTTTCTGGGCTGAAAAATCATTGGGAGAGGGTGAATGCTATTGTTTTGTCTTGGGTTATGAATTTTGTTGGAAAAGGGCTTCTTGGAGGTATCATGTATGCCTCAAGTGCCCAAGAAGTTTGGGAAGATTTGTTTGAGCGTTTTAATAAGGTGGATAGCTCAAGAACTTTAAACCTACATAAAGAGATTGCCACTCTTACTCAAGGAACTGATTCTGTGTCTGTGTATTTCTCTAAATTGAAGGGATTATGGGAAGATTTTGAGGCATTAGTTCCAACTCCTTGTAACTGTGATAAATCAAATGAGTTTGTATTGCATCTTCATAAATTGAAACTTTTCCAGTTTCTTATGGGCTTGAATGACTCTTACTTGCAAGCAAGAAGTCAAATTCTACTTATGTGTCGAATACCGTCTGTTAATTAGGCATATTCAATGATTATCAATGATGAAAGCCAAAAATCTATAGTGGCTACTGCTGGGATCTTAGGAGCAAATCCTGCAAATATTTCGAGCTTACTTGACACAACATTGTACTCAAGAAATGCTCCAAATTATAAGCTTAAAAGAAATCATCACTTGTTCTGCGACTTTTGCAAAATCAAAGGACATACTAAGGAAGATTGCTACAAGATCATTGGCTATCCTTAAGAAAAAAGGGGGAAACAGTTCTGCCTATAATGTGATGTCTGATCCTATGGGAGCTGACTATACTGAGAATGGTGTACAAGGTTATCATCACAACAATTCAGGCTCTTCTATTGGTGTTCCAGGTTTAAGACACTTCAAGAATCCTCAGCCTAGACACTTAAAGGATGATGAGACCTGCACTCTCACTAAGGAGCAGTATAATCAACTCTTGCAGTTTCTCAGTAGAACACCTGTTCCTTCATCGTCTGCTAACATTGTTACACACTCAACAAATCTAACAGTTAGTGCAACAGGTATAAATGTTGCCCTTACTGTTCAGTCACTCAATACATATTAGATAGTGGATACAGGTGCTACCAATCATATGGTAGCAGATCTACATACACTTAAACATCACACAGTGTCAAAACTGATAAATCAAGGAAAGTTTATCTCCCTAATGGAGATGTAGCCTTGATTATAACTACAGGATCCAGTACATTGCAAAATGACAACATTATTACTGATGTTCTACATATTCCACAATTTAAATTCAATTTATTATCTGTCTCAAGGCTGACCAAGGAGCTTAAGTGTTCTGCTACCTTCTTTCCTGACTACTTTATTTTGAAGGATCTATTGAGTGAGAAGGTGAAGATGATTGGTAAAGAGGCAAATGGACTGTACATTCTAAAAGGAAACTCATGCAACATTGATGTTTCATTAGCAGCTAGAATTTTTGATAATACTCTTTCTTCAAATTCTAGTTTAGATGTAGAAGTGTGGCATAAAAGATTTGGTCATGTTTCCATTACTGTCTTGAAAAAGCTTTTACCTGTAAATTTGACCACTATTATTTAGACAGTTAATAAATGCCAGATTTGTCCTTGTGCTAAACAAGATTACCCTTTCCCTTAAGTACTTCTACTAGTCTGCATAAATTTGAATTGTTACACATGGACTTATGGGGTCCATACAAGACTCCTACACATGATGGAAACAAGTACTTCTTAACTATTATAGATGACTTCACAAGAATGACCTGGATTTTTCTCTTAAAACTCAAAACTGATGTATGTACAATTCTTAAACAATTCCTAACATTAGTCAAAAATCAGTTTAATAAGCCAGTTAAAATTATTAGAACTGATAATGGCACTGAGTTTGTGAACACTCAGTGCACAGAGATATTTGTAGCTCTTGGCATTATTCATCAAAAGTCATGTGATTATACACCTCAACAAAATGAAATTGCTGAGAGAAAGCACAGGCATATCTTGGAGGTAACAAGAGCCTTAAGATTTCAGGCTGGTATACCTATTAAGTATTGGGGTCTGTGTGCTAAGGCTGCTGTGTATCTCATTAACAGGCTACCTAGTTATGTTCTTAAAAATAAAACACCATATGAATTATTGCATAATAAAAAACCATCAGTGCTTCATCTCAGAATTATTGGTCGTCTATGTTTTGCTAAAGATATGCAGGAATCTGATAAGCTTAAATCAAGAGCTAGAACTGCTATCCTTATGGGATATACAGAAACACAAAAAGGTTATCTATTATATGATCTAACTAGTCATGTTTTCTTTGTTAACAGAGATGTGTTTTTTAGAGAAGATATCTTTCCCTTCAACCTTAAAATAGAAAAATCTACTTCTATCTTCAATTTTACTGGTTTGAATGAGCCAATGGATAATACTGAACCTGATCACAGACTCATGGAAACACAAACTGCTCATGATGAGCAAATGCAGCCTCCTACACCAGATGTACATGCTTTTGATTCTACAGTAGCACCAATTGCAGTTTAAATGCCTATATAACAATCATCAACACTTCAGTCACATACAAGAAAGTCAGAAAAATCAAGAAAACCACCTCTTTGGATGACAGATTTTGTGTCACTAGGAATACAAGAGACACCATATGCAATGTCAAACTACTTATCTTATCAGAAGTCAGCTCCACAATATCAAGCATATCTGTTAAAGTTGTCTTCTATTACTCAACCTAAAACATACAAAGAAGCTTAGTAACCCTAGATGGATATAGTCTATGAAGTCAGAGATTGAAGCATTACAATCTAATCACACTTGGGACATTGTGCAGTTGCCCAAAGGAAAAATTCCAATAGGTTGCAGATAGGTATACAAGGTGAAATACAAGGCAACAGGTGAAGTAGAAAGATTTAAGGCAAGACTGGTTGCCAAGGGTTATAGCCAAAAGGAGGGCATTAATTATCAAGAAACTTTTAGCCCAGTGGTTAAGATGAAAACAGTCAGGACTGTTTTGTCATTAGTTGCTCAAAGGGGTTGGATAGTTCATCAAATGGATGTATTTAATGCTTTCCTACAAGTTAACTTGAATGATGAAATATAAATGGAATTACGTTAGGGATTCTCAAGCCAGGGGAAGAATAAAGTATGTAGACTTGTCAAATCCCTTTATAGGCTGAAGCAGGCTCCAAGACAATGGAATGCTAAACTGTCTAAAGCATTGTTGATGTTACATTTTAAACAAAGTGAATATGATCACTCATTATTCATCAAGAATACTTCAACAGGTACTGTCCTAGTACTTGTATATATTAATGATATGCTTGTTATAGGAGATAGTCTTCAAGTTATAGAAGAAACTAAAGGCAAGTTGAAACATTTTTTCAAAATGAAAGACTTGGGTGAATTGAAATATTTCTTAGGAATTGAATTTGCAAGGTCCAATAAGGGAATACTGATGAATCAAAGAAAATATACCTTGGAATTGATTGCTGAAATAGGGCTAAGTGCTTTTAAACCAGCTGTAACACCTATTGATACAAACTGTAAGTTAATTACTAAACAGTTTGATGACTTTACCAAGTTTGGAGCTGAATCAAAAGCAATAAAGAATGGTTCAATGGTAGATCAAGGGGTATATCAAAGACTGATTGTTAAGTTACTATATCTAACTATGATAAGACCTGACATATCTTATGGAGTAAAAACCTTGAGTCAGTTTCTACAACAACCTAAGAAATCACACATGGAGGCAACCTTAAGAATAGTAAGATACATCAAGAATCAACCTGGACAAGGTATCTTAAGAATAGTAAGATACAGTTACAATATTTTGTGATGCAGATTGGGCATCATGTCCACACTCAAGGAAATTAGTGACAGGTTATTGTGTTTTGTTGGGAGATTCTTTAGTATCATGAAAATCCAAGAAACAATCAACTGTTTCTAGGAGTTTAGCAGAAGCAGAATATAGAAGCATGGCTAGCATAGTTTCAAAACTTATTTGGCTGCTAGGACTCTTAAAGGAACTTGGTATTGAAGTCACAAAACCTGTTGATGTTTTACTGATAGTAAAGCTGCAATACAGCTTGCTGCAAATCCAGTGTATCATGAGAGAATTAAGTATATAGAAATTGATTGTCATTTCATAAGAGAAAAAATAAGCCAAGGATTAGTAACTACCAAGTACATCCCTACTCAGGACGAACCAGCAGATGTATTGACAAAGGGGTTGAGTAAAGTGAAACATCACTATTTATGTTCCAAGCTTGGAATTCAAAATATTTTCTCACTTCCAAGCTTGAGAGGGAGTGTTAAAGAAAAGGAGAATGTAGTTTCTTAGCAGCTATTTTCTACTGTTAGTCCAAGTAGTTGAATTAATTAAGTAAACAACCCATTAGTTAGTTAGGAGGTTGTTAGAAGGTAGTTAGTTACTAGCTATATAAACTACTACTACTCACTGTACAGATTAACTAATTCTTCTCATTTTTTCACTCAATGAATGAAACTTCCCTCTCCTCTCTTCTTCTTTCTTATGTCATCACCCTGAATTAGGGTTTTTCTTCTATGTAAAGTTAGTTTACTTCAAAAAGTGATCGTTTCCACCCTAAACTATATACTAAAAGTATAGGTCACACTTAAACTATCATAGCGACCTATTACGCACCTAAACTATAAAAAAGTGGAACTATTACCTCCCCACGACACCTATTCTAAGGCGCGTCTTACAGTCGTTTTACGCGCGTCCAGCCTTTTAAATAACAAAAATAAACGATTAAAAACATTAAAAATACAACACATTTAACTTCCAACGGATCTATTGAACCTAATTCCTATTTAAGCCAATTTGGAGCTCCAAACTAAGAACCCTAATTCTCAAATTTGTCTTTCAAAATCAAAATTGAAGAATCAAAATTGAAGATAATTTGTTTGAAGAATTGATAACTAAATGTTAGTAAAATTAATTTTTTTTTATTTTTTCAATTGAAAAAATATCAATAAAATTATTTTATTTATTTATTTATTTTAATATGTGGGTCCGTCTTCTCCAATTGCTACTTCTTCACCAAAATCACCATTAAAACACCACCATTGACACTATCATCATCAAACTCAAATCTCCACCACAATAATTTTAAGAATCCACCATAGATTTCATTATCGGAATCACAATACAACTATTAATATCACAAAAATCACAAACAACCACCATAAAATTCAACATCCATTACTAAAATTGTTATTGGAATCACAAAACACCATTGTTAACATTCAAAGTTACAAAATCCACCACAAATTTGCACAACTGTTAAAAAAATTACAGTTACAAACACAAAAATAAATAGCAATGAGTTTCCCTAACCTAAATCCCTCTGTGCATACCCCAAAATCACAACACTCCATGTTACAACATTCAATTCAATCTCCTCTTCCCTCATCCTCTCAAACAGTCCCAAATTCTTATCAAATCGTCCAATCTGAGAATACCCAGTTACCAACGCGTTCCAAGAAACCACATCTTTCACCTCCATTAACTCAAAAGCCTTATTAGCATCATCCAAACGCTTGCATTTTGGATCTGCTGAAGGTGAAAAGGCCCCGGTGACAACGAGTTTGGCTTTGATACAAGATTTACATTGTTTGATTAAGTGAGTAAAAGAAGGTGGAGTTGTTGATGAAGAGAAGAACGAAAAGAAGGAAGTGGATTTGAAGGGAAAGTGAAGTAAAGAATAAGTGAACAATTTAACAATTTCATATTTTTAATGGTGAATTGTTTAATATTTTCTGCCATCAGAATTTTCTTGTTGAATTTGCTTGATTTTGAAGGAAAAGTGGAGCAGAGAATAAGTGAAGAAGGAGGAGTTGTTGAATTGTTAATTTTTTTTGGTTATTTATTTTTAATCACAAGGGCTATTTATTAATTAAATAGAAAAATTAAATTAAACAGGTGACATCATCATAGGGCGAGTGGAGTACACTCCACTCATTAAACTTGGGCATGGGTGTCACGGGGAGGTAATAGTTCCACTTTTTTTTATAGTTTAGGTGCGTAATAGGTCACTGCGATAGTTTAGGTGTGACCTAGACTTTTAGTGTATAGTATGGAGTGGAAACGATACTTTTCCTTTAAGAAATACAAAAACATGCAACTGTAACTCCTATTTGTGGTCTAGGGAATGAATGTTAACAGTAGTAATTTAATGGATAATTCTTTTAAATTTATCAATATATAATTTTGTATACCAATTTTGGTATTGAGCTATACAAGAACTTCTAATAATATAATATAATTTACCTTATCAAGTATAATGTTAGTGGTAATTTGGTGTATAATGACCTTCAAGTATGCTTTGAACTAATTGGTGTATAGCGACCTTCAAGTATACCATTAACTAATTGGTCAATAACCTTCAAGTATGCTATTAACTAATTGGTCTGTAGCAACCTTCAAGTATACCATTAACTAATTGGTCAATGAGATTCAAATATAGATATATATATATAGCTTAATAATGTCAATTTGCTGGCATGTAACTTTCTTCAGTGTCGATGATCACAGGTCCATTGAATTTCATTAATTGGCACCACATAGCTGCCTGTTCTAAGTCGAAATGGACCTATATGGTTCCACTTATCATCAAACAATGCGCGATCAATTCTGTTGCATCCAAAATCCACAAAATGATAGTCGAGAGCAGGTCCCATCACCTTCAACACCAGTACAGGCATAGTCACCTTTTCACGAACTATCGATGTCCCCATTGTTTGCACCCCATTGTTTGCAGAATTCGGATTGTTCCAACGTTTCCACAACAATTACACTAAATACAATTCAAACCGAAAGTGCAATTAGTGACATAAAAATTAACAAAAAAAAAGTAAATAAGGTGACATAAATAATAGAACTTACTGATATGGTAAGGGTATAGAAAGACGTCTAACAACATTGGTGACAACTCAACTTAGTGATAAAGATCAATTTTATTACAAAAATGTTTAGATGATGCAAGAAAGCATACTCCGATAAATTTGAGCATGAATACCATTTTTTTTGTTAAGAAAAATGAGTGCGTAAAAATCATAAGAGGAAACAAATTAAACAAGAAAAACAAATTAACTTGATAAGTTTATAAGACATAATTACTTTAATCTTGTAGGTTTAGTATGAATTTTAGTATGAATTGTTCGATGCAGGTCTTCTAGTCTTCTAGTACTATATTCTCATGATAGCATTAAAATGTAGTATTTCCAAAAGACATGAAACATTTAGTCAACCTCACATGCTAATATAAGCTAAGGATTAATTCAACTTGATAAGATATTAGTCATGTGTTTTTATATATTATCTTGGATTTTGTTATAAAAATTTTATTTATTGATGTGAAGATTTGAGTTAATTAATTCAAAGTTCTAAAATATGTTTAGTAAAAAGTAGATAGTTTTTTCCTTAATATAAATTTTGAACTTATTTTTACAATCTTCAGACTTCAATATTGTTTAAGTGAAAAATATATAATTAGATTTACCATCAAAATATTTTTGGGCCCAATATTTTGGGAGCTTAAAGTAAATATTTTACTAGCTTCATCCTTGTCCATATATTGAGTGACCATCCATAAAATCAACTCTTTGTGAGAAAAGACATATTTTCTAAGTAAATTCAAATAGAGGGCAAATATGTTCTAATTTTCATAGTTGTGGGATAAATCTAAATCAATCCACTAACGATAAGGAGGGTAGACATGGTATGATATGATACGATATTTGAAACTTTGATTCGATATAGCTTTAGTATTTGATTTTAAAAATATTATATCGTTACCATATCGAATTAATTCGGTATGATTCTGTATTTTAAAGTTCGATGTTCATATTTGCTAAGATATTGGTAACCATAATTTGTTCAACTTCAACCTATATACTGATACAAGCATGAGAAGTACCAAGAGTACAAGATATTGTCCAAGGATCAAGCTTCGGAATTGGCACGCAATTGAAGTCTTTTTTTTTGGAGTATTTTGAAGCC
>NW_025849568.1:0-415 GCF_002878395.1 Capsicum annuum
GGAAGGAGTACTTGGAGGGGTTGACGGCGGACAAAATAGTGTGGAATTATCATTGGTTCCCCTCAAAAGAGGTGATATATATGTCTACTTTCCGACCCTTCATCGTCTTAATGGGTCTCCGAGGAGTTCATCCCTACGTGCCACTAAGAGTCATGCGACAATTCGGTCGACGTCAGCATATACCGCCAGTCGAGGATATGAAAGAGTTTATGTACGAATTCCTCCCTGACATCCCTCTAAGGAAGACTGAGATACTTAAGATCTGGGGATGATGTGTACTTTCGGGTTTCGATCATATGGTGGAAGACCGCGACAAGGGCGAGGTAGACTATTGGTATCTTCCATGGTTTCGTGACCAGCCTCCTCCAAAAGCTATGCCAGAAAGGTCGGCCAGAGAGCCAGTGGATCGAGAAGC
>NW_025849568.1:515-1408 GCF_002878395.1 Capsicum annuum
TGTACGAATTCCTCCCTGACATCCCTCTAAGGAAGACTGAGATACTTAAGATCTGGGGAGGATGTGTACTTTCGGGTTTCGATCATATGGTGGAAGACCGCGACAAGGGTGAGGTAGACTATTGGTATCTTCCATGGTTTTGTGACCAGCCTCCTCCTAAATCTATGCCAGAAAGGTCGGCCAGAGAGCCAGTGGATCGAGAAGCGGAGATCGAAGTCAGAATTAAGCAGGCTCGACGAGAGGTAGAAGAGAACTATCAGTCTACTCTGCACGTCTTAAATAATGATTTGGAAAGGGCTAGAGAAGAATTGGTTCTCCATGAGGCGAAATTTGAGGCCAGAATTAGGTCGGTTCGTAAGGAGATTGAGAGAGAGAACCGTGTTGCCATGCATGCCCTACAAGAAGACCTGAATATTATCGCCGGTGCTATGGAGCAACAATCTAGTGATTTTGGGAAAGAGAAGGCCTCACTGATAAGTACGCAGTCGAAGCTTCAGGCTCAGCTAAAAGCTTCCATGGAACGAGAAAGAGAAATAGCGAGACGCTTCATGACTTTTCAGAAGGAAGTTGAAGCTAAGGAAAATCAGTGGGTGACCGAACGACAGGCACTTCACTATCAGATCGATGACCTTCATGAACGACAAGAAGACCTAAAGCATACTGTCCGCACTACGCAACATTGGGTGCAAAACTGCCATGAAAGTATGATCGAGGCCAGGGGAGAAGTACTTCAGCTCAGTGAAACCTTGATTAGTGTTTATGCTAAGTATCTTCACCAAGGCGATGAAAATCTGGGCCGTCAGACACGTGCTCTCGTTCCATATCTGCCAAAAGCATTATCCAGGATCTACTCAAGTCTGAGGGAGGATTAAGTTGCAAGACATCTTTGGAAG
>NW_025849569.1:0-1659 GCF_002878395.1 Capsicum annuum
TTAATATTTAATTTTATTATATTTGTGTATTTTGAATATTTTTAGTTTAATTTAATTTATATTATGGATAAATTAAGAAACTTCTCTACTAAAGGTGTTAAAATTTTTTGTCCCGAAAGCGGTAGTGGTAGTAAAAAGCGAATTACTAGCGGTAGAGGTAGTTCACGTAGTAGATATACCTGTGTGCATTCACCTCCGGTACCGCTTGGTACACTTTTTGAGGAAGAAATAGGTGTAGGTGCTCACGATATGGATTATATAGAAGCTCAGAAAAATTACGGTATAGAAGAAGAAAATGAAGTAGATGCGGTTAATTTAGAAGAAGATAATGAAAATATTGCTGAGACACCCGCAGTAGGAGATGCTAACGTTAGATCTGAATCGGTTAATCTCCCTCCCCGTCCTCCCAATGCCCCAAAACCTTGTAAAAGAACTAGTGTTGCATGGCAATTTTTTGAACGTATATCAGATATTGAGGTGCAATGCAATATTTGTCAACAAATAAATAAGCATAGAAGTGGAGGCAAGTAAGGGGTACGGGTACGTTAATGAGACATATAGCTGAAGATCACAAAAGAGAGTTAAATATTGCACAAGGTGGTGGGGATGTGGTGAGCCAACGCAAACTAGAATGGACCCAGTAACCGGTCACGTAGCGAAAAAGTATAATAAATTGAGGGACCGGGAAGAAATAGCTAAAATGGTAGCTGTGGGTTGTTTGCCTTTTAGTTTTCCTTCTTCTGATGCCTTTATTCTTTATATACAAGCAATTTATAATCCTATGTTTAACGGTATTCCTAGAACTATTTGTCGGTCTGATATTTTTAGACTTCATTCACAATATTATTTTTATTTATCAACATTGTTAAAAAATACTCAATGTAGATTGTTCCTAACTTCTGATCTTGGTCGTGTTGTAAATAAAAATGATTATTTAACCGTTACTTGTCATTGGATGGATAGTAATTTTGTGATGCAAAAATGTATTCTTGCTTTTTTATATGATGAAGATCGTAAACATACTGGACAATTTATTGCTAATTATATTGTTAAAATTATCGGATATTATGGTATCGAAAATAAAATTTTATGTATTGCTTTTGATAATGCTTCTAACAACAATACTGCTATAAAAAAAATAAAATCTACGCTATCTCCGCCCTTGCCTGAAATTTTTCATATTAAGTGTGCATGTCATATATATAATTTAATTGTAAAAGATGGTCTTGAGTTTTTTGAGCTTTATATTGAAAAAATTCGTCTTGCCGTTGGTTTTATTCAAGGAAATAATTGTAGATCGAGAATTAGAGAATTTAAAGTTAAATGTCAAGAAAATGGACTTACACCGATTTTGATGCCTGAGGAAATTGATACTAGATGGAATTCTACGTATGAATTTTTAAAAACTTGTTATAAATATAGAATTTCTATTATACTAGATTTTAACCAACATTGCGGTTCATTTGCTGATTCTGCTGATTGTATACTACATAATTCTGATTGGGTTGTAATTAATGATCTTGTTAAGTGTTTAGAAAAATTTATGTAGCTATGGTTGAATTTTTCGGTGCTTATTATCCTACTGTTTGTAATATTTTGGCATATATAGCCGATATTTCTGGTTTACTCAAAGAATATAAAAATAAAGAAGGTTATAAA
>NW_025849570.1:0-3638 GCF_002878395.1 Capsicum annuum
ACTTAGTGGCTGATAATCGGGCTAGTATAAGTAAGTTTGTGACTGGACTGTCTAGTTATATGGTTAAGGAGTGTAGGTCTGCTATGCTGAATAGTGAGATGAATATTTCTAGGCTGATGACTGATGCCCAACATATTGAGGCAGACAAGATTAAGGAGAGAGATAGAATGAGAGGGAATAAGAGAGCTAGGTCCGAGCAGCACGGACAGGGTAAGACTACATTGCAGGGAGGGAGTCAACCTCTGTATTAGGATCGTTCGTCTGTGCCAGCACCATCATTTGCTAGTGCTCCCATGCCTAGAGGAAGGCAGGAGCAAGGTAAAAGGTCATATGCATCCAGGTCCCAGTATAGTGCTGGCAGTAAGCCAAATCATCCATCCCCTATGTCCTAAGTGTGGTAGGGATCATTTGGGTCAGTGTTGGAGTGAGAAAAGGGGTTGATTCTAGTGTGGTGACATTGGTCACAGAGTTAGAGACTTTCCACATGGTGGATAAGGGCATCGTGACTATAACCCTCAAACCTAAACTCAAACTATTAGTGCTCCAGTTCCAGCGACTCGCCCAGCCCCAGCTTAGGGTACCTCTTCTAGCAATGCTGGCGGGCAGTGCCAAAATAGATTCTATGCTTTACCATGCCACCAGGAACAGGAGGACTCTGCCGATGTTATTATTGGTATGCTTCATATATTTTAGTTTGATGTGTATGCTTTGTTGGATCCTGGATCCAGTTTCTCATATGTTACACCTTTGATTACTGTGAATTTTGTAATGAGTCATGAGATTATTCCTGAGCCTATCCTAGTTTCTACCCCAATAGGTGATTCGATTGTTGCCCAGAAAATGTAAAAAAAGTGTCCTACTACCATTCTTCATAGAGTCTTGTTGGCTGATCTGATTGAGTTAGACATGGTAGATTTTGATGTAATTTTGGGTATGGACTGCCTGTATTTTTCTTATACCTCTATTGATTCTCGAACCTGAGTGGTCAAGTTTCAGTTTTTGGGTGCATTCGTGATTGAATGGTTTGGGAATTCTGTGTCACCCAAGAGTCATTTTATCTTTTACCTCAAAGCTAGAAAGCTTATTTCCAAAGGGTGTATTTACCATTTGGTTAGAGTCAAAGACACTAAGTCTGAGACTCCAACTCTCCAGTCTGTTAACGTTGTCAATGAGTTTTCTTATGTCTTTTCAGATGATCTCTAAGGGATACCTCCTGATAGAGAGATAGAGTTCGAGATTGATTTTCTTCCTGATAATCTGCCCATTTTTGTTCCTCCTTATTGTATGGCCCCTATAGAACTTAAGGATCTGAAAGAGCAACTCAAAGATATACTAGATAAGGGTTTCATAAAGCCCAGTGTTTCTTCTTGGGGTGCTCCTGTGTTGTTTGTGAGAAAGAAAGATGGCTCTTTGCATATGTGCATTGATTACCACCAACTGAATAAAGTTTCCATAAGAAATAAGTACCCCCTTCCGAGAATAGATGATTTGTTTGACCAATTGCAAGGTGCAAGTTATTTCTCAAAGATAGACCTTCATTCCGGCTATCATCAACTCAAAGTTAGGGAGTGTGACATCCCAAAAACCGCTTTATGAACTTATTATGGCCATTTTGAGTTTCTTGTTATGTCCTTTGGGTTAACTAATGCCCCAACAACTTTCATGGACCTCATGAATCGAGTGTTCAGACCATATCTGGATATGTTTGTCATAGTGTTCATCGATGATATACTGGTGTACTCCCATAGTGAGGATGAACATTCTGATCATCTTTGAACTGTCTTGCAAAACCTTAGAGATCACAAGTTGTTTGCCAAGTTCAATAAGTTTGAGTTTTGGCTAAGGTCAATTGCTTTTCTGGGTCATATCATTTCTTTCGAGGGTATTAGAGTTGATCCCCAAAAGACCGAAGCTGTTAGAAATTGTCCTAGACCTATTTCTCTGACTGATATTCGAAGTTTCTTGGGTTTAGCTAGCTATTAACACTATTTTGTTAAGGGTTTCTCCTCTATAGCGTCTCCTATGACTAGGTTGACCCAAAAGAAAGTGAAGTTCTTATGGTCTGAATCTTGTGAGAAGAGTTTTCAAGAGTTGAAGGCTCGACTCACTTCAGCCCCTATTTTGACTTTACCTGAGGGTGTTGATGGTTTTGTAGTGTACTGTGATGCTTCGAGAGTTGGGTTGGGTTTTGTATTGATGCAGAAGGGTAAGGTGATAGCTTATGCTTCTAGACAGTTGAAACCCCATGAGAAAAATTACCCCACCCATAACCTTGAGTTTGCTGCAGTTGTGTTTGCTTTGAAAATCTGGAGACACTATTTGTATGGTGTCCATGTTGATGTTTGTACTGATCATAAGAGTCTGCAGTATATGTTTACCCAGAAAGAATTGAATCTTAGGTAGAGACAATGGTTAGAATTGTTAAAAGACTATGATATGAGTGTGTTGTACCATCTAGACAAGGCCAATATTGTGGCATATGCCCTAAGTAGAGTGTCCATGGGTAGTGTTTCTCATGTGGTAGAAGGTAAGAAAGTGCTGGCTCCTGATGTACATCGTTTTGCTAGATTGGGGATTGGGTTTTTTGACGCTGCTGAAGGTATTATAGGGGTTCAGAGTAGTTCTGAATCCTCCTTGGTTTCGAAAGTGATGGAAAAGCAATACTTAGATGCTAGTTTGGTCAGATTGAAGGAGTCAGTCAAGGACCAAAAAGTAGAGGTTTTCTCCCAAGGGGGAGATGGTGTGTTGAGATTGTAGGGTAGATTGCGTGTCCCGAATGTTGATGATCTAAGACAGAGGATTATGGCTGAAGCACACGGGGCGCGATATTCTATTCATCCCGGTGCCACCAAGATGTACCGAGACTTGCGGGAAATCTATTGGTGAAGTGGCATGAAGAAAGATATAGCAGCATTTGTAGCTAAGTGTGTAACATGCCAATAGGTTAAGGTTGAACACCAAAGACCTGGTGGTATGATGCAAGAGTTTGTATTCCCACTTAAAAGTGGGAAGAGATAAATATGGACTTCGTGATTGGTTTACCTCCTTCCTGACGCCATCCTAATTCCATTTGGGCTGTGGTTGATAGGTTGACTAAGTCTGCTCATTTCTTGTCTATTCATACTTCATATACTGCTGAGGATTATTCTAGATTGTATATCTGAGAGCTAGTCAGACTACATGGAGTTCCCTTGTCGATTATTTCGGATCGACGTACTCAGTTCACTTCGCAATTTTGGAAAGCTTTTTAGAAGGGTCTTGGTACCCAAGTGCTTTTGAGTTTTGCTTTTCATTCGCAGACCGATGGTCAGGATGAGCGGACCATCCAGACCTTAGAGGATATGTTAAGAGCTTGTGCACTTGACTTTAAGGGAAGTTGGGATGATCACTTACCATTGATAGAGTTTCCTTACAATAACAGTTTTCACTCTAGTATTGGCATGGCTCCATTTGAAGCCTTATATGGGAGGAAGTGTAGATCACCCATAGGTTGGTTCGTGGAGGGTAAAGCGACTGTGAGTGGTCCGGATTTAGTATTTGAGGCTATGGAAAAAGTTATGTTTATTAAGGAAAGGTTGAAAACTGCGCAGAGTCGTCAGAAGTCATATGCGGATGTTAGAAGGAGAGACCTTGAGTTT
>NW_025849571.1:0-1066 GCF_002878395.1 Capsicum annuum
CATGGCGGCAATAAAATGCAAATGATCGAAGAATATTTATCAGAGGTCAGGGATAAATTACTGCAAACTGTTGAGCAAAATTCAGACGTATCAATGCATAGTACCGAAACAAATACTAAAGATATTACTGATACACAACCTCCGGAAATTCTGATAGAAGAAGAAGAACTTGAAAAAGCTGAAGCATTTATCAAGAAATGGAAAGGAAAAGACAACACATGACTGATGGATAAGATATAAATAATTTCCTCTCTGTAATAATAAAAACACTGTGCACAGGGACCCATCTATTACTGTGCAAGATTCTTTTTTTTATTATTTATAGGCGCCTTATTCTTGAGAAGAGGCAAGAGTTCAGAAATATTCTCCTTTATTTTTCACAAACTCTCTCTCTCTCTTTGTAATATATTCAAGAATTAAATAAAGAAGAAGCTACTTGTTTACTACTATTTCAGTTGGGTTCTCGGCTAATCAGGTACATATCTTTTTACTTATTATAGTTATTCAAATAAAACTTCTACCATAATCTGGCCGTGACTATGTCCAACTGAACAGTATCTTATATCTATGTTGAAGATCTAACTTCGCTGACATGTTAACTATGAAAGCTCTAGACTCTATCAAAATATAAGAGAATCTTTTTAATTTCTTGACTTGGTTCCAAAATGGAGGTACAGTCGAGTTCAATACACTTATGTTAACCTTGTCTCTATGACGCCGTCTAGTAAGTTGTGCCTCTTTAGCCCGTATTGTTGAGAAAAGGGCGAATTTCCGCACAATTAGAACTTCTAGACACACAGGTTCAACATAAGGTTATTAAATCTCTGACAGGCCCCATGTTTGGGTAAAAGAGTCCATACAGTCATAAAATTACTTAGGATTCTTTTTTATTTCGGCTGGTGCTTTGGTTCGGTCTTCCGACTTTGGCTTAATCCGATATTATTATATGGTCTGGTAGGCTGAGTGGCATACCCCAGCCTAAGAGATCCTATAAATGTCTTCCGACTTTGGCTTAATCCGATATTATTATATGGTCTGGTAGGTTGAGTGGCATACCCCAGCCTAA
>NW_025849571.1:1166-2121 GCF_002878395.1 Capsicum annuum
CCGCACAATTAGAACTTCTAGACACACAGGTTCAACATAAGGTTATTAAATCTCTGACAGGCCCCATGTTTGGGTAAAAGAGTCCATACAGTCATAAAATTACTTAGGATTCTTTTTTATTTCGGCTGGTGCTTTGGTTCGGTCTTCCGACTTTGGCTTAATCCGATATTATTATATGGTCTGGTAGGCTGAGTGGCATACCCCAGCCTAAGAGATCCTATAAATGTCTTCCGACTTTGGCTTAATCCGATATTATTATATGGTCTGGTAGGCTGAGTGGCATACCCCAGCCTAAGAGATCCTGTAAATGGTATCAGAGCCTGTGAATTTTTATAGTAAATATGTTAAGTGAGGTAAAGATTTTTAGCATAGATATAAGACTCTTATAACTATGGATATGGGAGAAGTTAGTACTAAAAGTACAAAACTAGAAGAGGTAGATTTACCTCAAGATATGGATCTACTGAATAAATGGACAATTCCAAAAGTTGAATTAAAAACCATATATGAATATGGATTTTTTGATAAAATAAAACATAAACAAATTATTAAAACAACTCAACAATCTCTTGCTTTAAATGCTGATGAGCAGACTCTTCAACTTCTAAATAAACATGATATTGATATTTTTAAACGTAATTATAACTATATGCATATTGGCTTAGTACAAATTGCCTTTCGGCCTCTAACTCTAAAGGGTCTTCCCGAAACATTTTTAGCAGCTCTGCGTGATGCTAGAAATTTGAATTTTCGAAAATCCTTAATGGGATCTATTGAATCTACTCTTGCATATGGTCCTGTATATTTTAATACTCAGCCAAATTTACAATTATCTTTAACTGATGTAAATATTCTTCATGCTTTAACATTAAATGTTAAAACTCATGGATACGATTATGCCCCTGGATCTGAACTTATAGGATTATCTTACCGCATATATTATCGATTATTATCA
>NW_025849572.1:0-1374 GCF_002878395.1 Capsicum annuum
AGGAGGGTCCTAAACAGAAAGTAAAATTCCATTTTTCAGGAGGGTCCTGAACTGAAAGTAAATTCCCATTCTTCAGGAGGGTCCTGAACAGAAAGTAAAATCTCATTTTCAGGAGGGTCCTGAACATAAAATAAAATCTCATTTTTCAAGAGGGTCCTTAACATAAGGTAAAATCCCATTTTTTCAGGAGGGTCCTAAACATAAAGTAACATCCCATTTTTTAGGAGGGTCCTAAACAGAAAGTAAAATTCCATTTTTCAGGAGGGTCCTGAACTGAAAGTAAATTCCCATTCTTCAGGAGGGTCCAGAACTGAAAGTAAAATTTCATTTTTTAGGAGGGTCCTGAACAGAAAGTAAAATTCCCATTTTCCAGGAGGTTCCAGAACTGAAAAAAAATTCCCATTCTTTAGGAGGGTCCTGAACAGAAAGTAAAATCCCATTTATCAGGAGGGTCCTGAACAGAAGGTAAAGTCCTATTTTTCAGGAGGGTACTGAGCATGAAGTAGAATCTCATTTTTGATGAGGATCCTGAATATTAGGTAAAATCTTATTTTTCAGGAGGTCCCTGAAAATATAGAAATATCCCATTTTCCATGAGGGTCTTAAACATGGAGTAAAATCCCATTTTCCAGGAGGGTCCTGAACATAAAGTGAAATTCCATTTTTCAGGAGGGTCCTGAACAGAAAGTAAAATCCCATTTTTTAGGAGGGTCCTGAACATAAAATAAAATCTCATTTTTCTAGAGGGTCCTGAACATAAGGTAAAATCCCATTTTTTCAGGAGGGTCCTGAACATAAAGCAACATCCCATTTTTTAGGATGGTCCGGAACAGAAAGTAAAATTCCATTTTTTAGGAGGGTCCTAAACTTAAAGTAAATTCTCATTCTTCAGGAGGGTCCTGAAAAGAAAGTAAAATCTCATTTTTCAAGAGGGTCCGGAACTGAAAATAAATTTCTATTCTTCAGGAGGGTCCTGAATAGAAAGTAAAATCTTATTTTTCAGGAGGGTTCTGAACAGAAGGTAAAGTTCCTTATTTCAGGAGGGTCCTGAGCATGTAGCAGAATCTCATTTTTCAGCAGGGTCCTAAACATAAGAAAAATCCCATTTTTCAGGAGGGTACAGAACATAAAGTAACATCCCATTTTCCATGAAGGTCCTAAACATAGAGTAAAATTCCATTTTCCAGGAGGGTCCTGAGCATAAACTGAAATTCCATTTTTCAGGAGGGTCCTTAACATAAAGTGAAATCCCATTTTTCCGGTGGGTCTTGAACATAACATAAAATCTCATTTTTTAGATGAGTCCTTAACATAAGGTAAAATCCTGTTTTTTCAGGAGGGTCCTGAACATAAAGTAACATCCCATTTTCCAGG
>NW_025849573.1:0-2413 GCF_002878395.1 Capsicum annuum
TAGTTATGGAGGAGTACTCAAATATAGGTATGAAGAAGAAAAATTAGAACATCATTGTAGATATTACTTAGGAACGTTCAACGAAACAAAAATAAAATGGAAAATAAATAGAAAAGAATTATATTCTTTATATAAATGTTTAATAGCATTTGAACCATATATCGTGTATAACAAGTTTATTGGTAGGACAGATAATACACAGGTACGATGATGGCTAACAAGAAAAATACAAAATTCGGTTACGATAAAGGAAATTCGGAGACTAGTATTAAATAAACTGAATTTTACATTTACAATTGAAGTAATCAATACTAACAAAAATATCATTGCATATTATTTATCAAGACAAAGCTACTCAAACTGATTTACCAATGGAAGATGCTGATGCCAAAGATACCCAGACTGATTTATTGCTCCAAATGTTTAAACAACTGGAGTTATTATAAGAACGAGTTATTACACTAACAACTGAAGTTACAAATGTAAAAGTGCAAGTCGAGCACTATAAAAAATAAGATATTGTGCAGGAAGAGCACATTAAAAAACTAGACCTAGAAGGTGACGATGAGAAACACCTTAAAACTCAAATTACTAACGAAACTTCAATTACAGTTGCAGGTACATCTAAAGGAAAAAATATAGTCACTAAAACTAGACCTGAAATACCAAATAAAAAGAATTATAACCTCAGCCAAATATTTTCAAAATCATATACACCAAATATACAAAATTTAGAAGCATTTGCAGCTCCCCAGATACATACCTATTCTGAATCACTTAACCAAGAAAAAAAGGCATACAATTATTCTTCTCGTAAATACATTGACAACATACACACCTTACAGTCATGATTAAATATCAAACCTATTCAAAGTGAAGAGCTAGGCGCACAACAAAAAGGATATATTACCCAGAAATGCCAAAATTACAATAAACTTATTGCCTTACCAGGTACAAGCTCAAATTTTATTAAATCATGTTACTATTATGGATTATTATCTACGGTTTACACAACCGATGGAGAAGAGTTAGCAGGAATCCCAGAAATTCATAAAGAATTTATGACTTACAAGAGAATTACCAACGGACAATTATTCTATGTTCGATTTAATTCCGCACCAGCAGAAATATTATTTGACGAAATTAAACAGACTATTAATGTGGTCAAAATGGGTATGACCAGAGATTATATTATTCCAGAAGAAATATGTGAACAGACTGAGATACCAAAAATGCAGATACCAGCATTTTGCCTCAACAAAAGAGTAATTGGAATAAGCAATATATCATCAAAGTTACTTAATAATTATTTAAATAAAAAGCCAGTTTGGATATATAATTCAAGGAACCAAGCATTGATTTATTCAACTTGCAAAGAAGTTAGAGACCGTGATATGGAAGAACTTAGAAAATGGGGATTAACACTCCTCAGATCAGAAGAACAACCATTAACAAGATCTATCAGTAAGGGAATTATTTCAGAAGAAGCTATGGATCAATTTTGTGAAAAAGTTGGCCAAAAATACAAAGACCACATATGCAGCAGATGTAGTAGCAAGCACAACTTTATTCCAGATGTGATGCTAAACTGATAAGAAGATAGAAAAACAGCAGATACAACAAAAAAAAGATAACTACGGAGCGAAATAATGGAGAAGACAAGCTATTAAATTGTGAAAGTAACATGTAGATAACTTTCACAATTTCTTTTATGTAAATTGTAAAAATTTGTATAGAAAAAGTCTTAGGCATTTAAAGTTTTTTGTTATTTAGTGCTTTATGTCAAAGTCTTCTTTTAAAAGATGAAGACTTTTTTGTAAACATTAATTAGTCTAGCCTAGACTGGTATAGGCTTTGATTTTTCAAAGTCATTTTAGGAAACGTGTAAAGAAATCATCTGTAAATTTCAGTTATAAATAGAAGGACCGAAGGCAGTGCAAAGGCAAGCCTTCATGTGTTGAAGCAAAAACTCTCTCTCTTGTCTACAAAAAATATTTTGCTTATTTATTTAAAAAACATGTATATTTCAATGGAAAAATCTATGGAGGAACAAAACTTAGGATTATCAAACTTATCAGAATAGGTATATTTATTCACTATTAGGAATACCTAAATTCATAATTCCTAACAATCATGATATAATAAGATAAGTTCATATTAGTTACTTTATAGTAGAATTATTCGAAGAATAGCATGTTAAGAGGTTTATTAGCAAAGTGAAAATAGAGAAAAATTCCTAAGAACTATGTCATCCTAAAGGTGAAACCAATAAGGCAAGAAGCCGTGGTGGGGAGTAGCCAGAGTTGAGGCGCCGTTTAAGGGAAAAGTATCTGGATTACCATGCTAATAGTGACCGACGAACATGTTATTTAAGAATGATCTAGTATATAGTAATCTAATATGATCATATTTT
>NW_025849573.1:5413-6017 GCF_002878395.1 Capsicum annuum
AAAAGAAATCTATAAAGGAATGTACTTGTTATAATTGCAGAAAATTATGACATTTAGCTAGAAATTGTGAATTACCTAAAAACCCAAAAATAAAAAAATATCAAAAATAAAAATATAAAATACAGAATATATGCGGATAGATTATATAGATTACGAATTAGAAAGTGAAGACAACATATATGAAATTTCAGAGAATGAAACAACTAATGAAATAGAAGATAATGAAATAGATAGTGAATTAGACGAATTAAATGACTGAAGAAGATATACAAATAATAACAAAAGAAAAATATTTAAATGACGAATGAACATATCAAAAAATAATATTTGATAATAATTATATTTGATGAAATAAAAGGAAAAGAGTTAGACTTAAGTGTAGAAAAAATATTTGAAATACCAACAATGAAAAATATATTTACTAGGAAAAAGGAAGAATATTACGTAGTAAGTCAAAAGGAACATGTAATAGACTGCAGATATGCAAAAGGTAAAGCTAGTATACCACTAGTAACAAAAAGGTTAATTAATAAAGAAATAAACGATATAAAGAGTAGAGGAGACCCAATAAAATATGTACACCTTGGAAGTACAGAGATATTAA
>NW_025849574.1:0-546 GCF_002878395.1 Capsicum annuum
CATTTTCAAACAACTAAGTCACCAACCAAACCACATTTAAAACAAAAGAATCTAATTCAAAGGCCCCACACTTATCCATATTTAAGTGACTATGTATCAAAACCATACCACATTCAAAATAAAAAGTTCTCTTTAAAGTCACTACACTTAACCATTTTTGAGTGACTAAAAATCAAAACTAAACCACATTCAAAATAAAAAATGAACTTTAAAGTTTCTACGGTTAACAATTTTCAAGTGACTAAGTATCAAAACCAAACCACATTCAAAATAAAAAATCCTCTTTAAAGTCCCTACGCTTAACCATTTTAAATTAATTACGTAACCAACCAAACTACATTCAACCCACATTATTCCCTTTAAAGTCCCTACACTTAGACATTTTTGAGTGACTAAGTATCAAAATTAAACCTCATTCAAAACAAAAAATCACCTATAAAATTCCTACACTTAACTAATTTCAAGTTACTAAGTTTTCAAACCTAACAACATTCAAAATAAAAAATCTCCTTTAAAGTTTCTACACTTGACCAAACCACATTAAAA
>NW_025849574.1:646-1373 GCF_002878395.1 Capsicum annuum
ACAAATAACCCCTTTAAATTCTCTCCACTTAATCATTTTCAAGTAACCTAGTCATCAACCAAACAACATTCAAAACCAAAAATCCCATTTAAATTCCCTATACTTAACGATTTTCAAGTGACTAAGTATAAAAACAAATCCATATTAAACACAAAAATTTTTCATTAAAGTCCCTACACATAATCAATTTCAAGTGACTAAGTATCAAAGCCAAACCACATTCAAAAAGCAAAATCTCCTATAAAGACCATACACTGAAAAATTTTCAAGTGACTAAGTATCAAAACAAACCACATTCAAAATTAAAAATCCTCTTTTAATTCCCTACACTTAACGATTTTTAAGTGTCTAAGTATCACAACCATACTACATCAAAATCTAAAACTTTCCTTTAAAGTTCCTACGCTTAACCATTTTCAAACAACTAAGTCACCAACCAAACCACATTTAAAACAAAAAAATCTACTTCAAAGTCGCCACACTTATCCATATTTAAGTGACTATGTATCAAAATCATACCACATTCAAAATAAAAAGTTCTCTTTAAAGTCACTACACTTAACCATTTTTGAGTGACTAAAAATCAAAACTAAACCACATTCAAAATAAAAAATGAACTTTCAAGTCTCTACGGTTAACAATTTTCAAGTGACTAAGTATCAAAACCAAACCACATTCAAAATAAAAAATCCCCTTTAAAGTCCCTACGCTTAACCATTTTAAATTA
>NW_025849575.1:0-2346 GCF_002878395.1 Capsicum annuum
TTATTTACAGCACGACCAAGATCAGAAGTTAGGGACAATCTACATTGAATATTTTTTAACAATGTTGATAAATAAAAACAATATTGTGAATGGAGTCTAAAAATATCAGACCGAAAAGTAGTTCTAGGAATACCATTAAACATAGGATTATAAATTGCTTGTATATAACGAATAAAGGCATCAGAAGACGGAAAACTAAAAGGCAAACAACCCACAGCTACCATTTTAGCTATTTCTTCTCTGTCCCTCAATTTATTATACTTCTTCGCTACGTGACCAGTTGCTGGGTTCATTCTAGTTTGCTTTGACCCACCAACATCCCCACCACCTTTTGCAATATTTAACTCTCTTTTGTGATCTTCAGCTACATGTCTCATTAACGTACCCGTAACCCCTTGCTTGCCTTCACTTCTATGCTTATATATTTGTTGACAAATATTGCATTGCACCTCAATATCTGATATATGTTCAAAAAATTGCCATGCAATACTAGTTCTTTTACGAGGTTTTCGGACACTGGGAGGACGGGAAGGGAGATTAACTGATTCAGATCTAACGTTAGCATCTCCTACTGCGGGTGTCTCAGCAATATTTTCATTATCTTCGTCTAAATTAATTGCATCTACTTCATTTTCTTCTTCTATACCGTAATTTTCTTGAGTTTCTACATAATCCATATCGTGAGCACCTACACCTATTTCTTCCTCAAAAGGTGTACCAAGCGGTACCAGAGGTGAAGGCACACGGGTATATCTACTACTTGAACTACCTCTACCGCTAGTAATTCACTTTTTACTATCACTACCGCTTTCGGGACAAAACTTTTTAACCCCTTTAGTAGCGAGGTTTCTTAATTTATCCATAATATAAATTAAATTAAACTAAAAATATTCAAAATACACAAATATAATAAAATTAAATATTAAATAATTAATACAATAAATGAAAATTAAACGTAAGAGATGGAACGACAATACCAAATTTTGGAAGTATCCGAAGATTTCGACTTTAGAAACTTCCGCTCGTACTTTGTAAACGAAAAATTAAAAAATTAAAGTGAACACTTTAAGAAATTAAATATATTGAATATTTGAGAATTGAGAATTGAGATTTGAGAGAGAATGAGATTTGAGAGAGTGAAAAATTGTGTGAAAAATGATTTAAAGTTGTAGAGTATTTATAGATTTTTTTTTGGGATTAAAAAATATTTTTTAAATTTTTTTTTTTTTTAATAAATGGGCCCAAACTAGCTGTTTGGACCCAAAAACGGCTATATAGCCGTTGGGCCAACGGCTAGTTTGGCCCAAAATCCAAAATATCTTTTTTTTTTTAATTTTTCTGGGCCGGGCCGGGTTGACTGGACCCATTTTAACAAAATAACCGGCCCGGGACCCGGAACCCTAAAGCCCTAGGGCTTACCGGGTCAGGTTAGGTAGTCGGGCCGAGTCGAGCCGGCCCACTTGACACCCCTAACTTAGTCCATTTTGATTCATCCAAAATAAACCAAACCCACCCATTTGCCACCTATAATTAATGTTTAATACTACCAAAGTAAACTAACTAAACAATAGAATTATGAAGAGAAGGCCTTGCATAAATGAGAAGAGCTTGTCAAATTAGCCAAGATGGCCTGCCTGAAACCAATTAAA
This sequence comes from Capsicum annuum, assembly GCF_002878395.1. Taxonomy (NCBI): domain Eukaryota; kingdom Viridiplantae; phylum Streptophyta; class Magnoliopsida; order Solanales; family Solanaceae; genus Capsicum; species Capsicum annuum. The sequence continues at coordinate 1,650 of NW_025849575.1, forward strand.
AAGGTCACCATTGTATTAAATGTTAATGGTGTAATTAAACACCTTTTAAGTAATGGAGACAAGTCATCCTTGGCTACTAAACAATAATATGACACTTTTCTTCTTGTAAGACAACTCTTCTTTAATTTTTGTTGTGATGATTACTATATGGCATGTAACACATGTATCTATAGCAACATTAAAATATTGAGATGATGTTACCTGTCAAGTTTGCCCATATGTAGCAAAATAGCAATGGAGAACTAGCATCTATATTGCAAAGTTACTTTATTGCTTTGACTTGGTCTCCCTTGCATTATTTGATTTCTCATATATGGGAATAAGTTCTCTTATCTTCTAGCAACTCTTATGGGGGGATGTATTGCATCCAAATACCATAGGTGATAGAACTATACACTTGGTTTCTAGAGTATATTAAGCACATTGACCATGGAATAATTTTAATATGTATAGGAAGATTTTATTTCCATTTCTGAGGAAGTACAAATTACTCAATGTATTCTTTTTGTATCATCTTTGGCGTTCGAAATACATTAATCCGAGTAAACTACTAATAAGAGCTTCCCTATTAAAGAAAAAGTTCTCACTAGTAGTTTTTCGATTCTTAAGGCGCAAATTCGAGGCTTCTGGATAATGGTGGAGGATCCATTATCCTACCATGCCTCAAAGTAGAAAAATTACTCAATGTTATAGAAGT
>NW_025849576.1:0-1580 GCF_002878395.1 Capsicum annuum
AGCATGGAGACATGGAATATTGCATGAACAGAGGACAACTCGGAAGGCAACTCGACTTCATAAGCTACCTTACCAACATGGCTAAGAATTTTGTAAGGTCCAACATAACGAGGACTAAGCTTCCCCTTCTTTTCGAATCTCTTTACCCCCCTTATGGGTGAAATTTTCAGATACACTAGGTCACCAACTTCAAACTCAAGGACTCTTCTTCTAACATCCGCATATGACTTCTGAAGACTCTGCGCAGTTTTCAACCTTTCCCTAATCAACTTAACTTTTTCGATAGCCTCAAATACCGAATCAGGACCACTCACAGCCGCTTCACCCACCTCAAACCAACCTATGGGTGATCTACACTTCCTCCCATATAAGGCTTCAAACGGAGCCATGCCAATACTAGAGTGGAAACTGTTATTGTAAGCAAACTCTATCAACGGTAAGTGATCATCCCAACTACCCTAAAAGTCAAGTGCACAAGCTCTCTACATATCTTTTAAGGTCTGGATGGTCCGCTCAGCCTGACCATCGGTCTGCGGATGAAAAGCAGAACTCAAAAGCACTTGGGTACCAAGACCCTTTTGAAAAGCTTTCCAAAATTGCGAAGTGAATTGAGTACACCTATCCGAAATAATATACAAGGAAACTCCATACAGTTTGACTAGCTTTCGGATATACAATTTAGCGTAATCTTCAGCAGTATATGAAGTATGAACAGGCAAGAAATGAGCAGAATTAGTCAACCTATCAACCACAACCCAAATAGAATCATGATGGCGTCGGGAAAGAGGTAAACCAATCACGAAGTCCATATTTATCTCTTCCTACTTCCAGGTAGGAATACTAAACTCTTGCATTATACCACCAGGTCTTTGGTGTTCAACCTTAACCTATTGGCATATTGCACACTTAGCTACAAACGCTGCTATATGTTTCTTCATACCACTCCACCAATAGATTTCCCATAAGTCTCGGTATATCTTAGTGGCACCAGGATGACTAGAACATCGCACCCCTGTGCTTCAGCCATAATCCTCTATCTTAGATCATCAACATTCGGGACACACAATCTACCCTGCAATCTCAACACACCATCTCCCCCTTGGGAGAAAACCTCTACTTTTTGGTCCTTGACCGACTCCTTCAGTCTGACCAAACTAGCATCTAAGTATTGCTTTTCCTTCACTTCCGAAATGAAGGAGGATTTGAAACTACTCTGAACCCCTATACTACCTTTAGCAGTGTCAAACAACCTAACCCTCAATCTATCCAAATGATGCACATCACGAGCCAACTCTTTCTTACCTTCTACCACATGCGAAACACTACCCATGGACACTCTACTTAGGGCATCCACCAAAACATTGGCCTTGCCCAGATGGTACAGCACACTCATATCATAGTTTTTTAACAATTCTAACCATCATCTCTGCCTAAAATTCAATTCTCTCTGGGTAAACACATACTACAGAATCTTATGATCAGTGAAGACATCAACATCGACACCATACAAATAGTGTCTCCAGATTTTCAAAGCAAACACAACAGCAGCCAACTTAAGGTCATGGGTGGGGTAGTTTTTC
>NW_025849577.1:0-970 GCF_002878395.1 Capsicum annuum
TCACCCACCTCAAACCAACCTATGGGTGATCTACACTTCCTCCCATATAAGGCTTCAAATGGAGCCATGCCAATACTAGAGTGGAAACTGTTATTTTCAGCAAACTCTATCAACGGTAAGTGATCATCCCAACTTCCCTTAAAGTCAAGTGTACAAGCTCTCAACATATCCTCTAAGGTCTGGATTGTCCGCTCAGCCTGACCATCAGTCTGCGAATGAAAAGCAGAACTCAAAAGCACTTTGGTACCAAGATCCTTCTGAAAAGCTTTCCAAAATTGCGAAGTGAACTGAGTACCTCTATCTAAAATAATTGACAAGGGAACTCCATGCAGTCTGACTAGCTCTCGTATATACAATCTAGCATAATCCTCAGCAGTATATGAAGTATGAATAGGCAAGAAATGAGAAGACTTAGTCAACCTATCAACCACAACCCAAATTAAATCATGATGGCGTCAGGAAGGAGGTAAACCAATCACGAAGTCCATATTTATCTCTTCCCACTTCCAGGTGGGAATACTAAACTCTTGCCTCATACCAACAGGTCTTTGGTGTTCAACCTTAACCTGTTGGCATATTGCACACTTAGCTACAAACGCTGCTATATCTTTCTTCATACCACTCCACCAATAGATTTTCCGCAAGTCTTGGTACATCTTGGTGGCACCAGGATGAATAGAATTTCATGCGCCATGCGCTTCAGCCATAATCCTCTGTCTGAGATCATCAATATTCGAGAAACATAATCTACCCTGCAATCTCAACACACCATCTCCCCCTTAGGAGAAAACCTCTACTTTTTGGTCCTTGACTGACTCCTTTAGTCTGTCCAAACTAGCATCTAAGTATTGCTTTTCCTTCACTTTCGAAACCAAGGAGGATTCGGAACTACTCTGAACCCCTATACTACCTTCAGCAGAGTCAAACAACCTAATCCCCAATCTAGCCAAATGATGTACATCATGAGCCA
>NW_025849577.1:1070-1841 GCF_002878395.1 Capsicum annuum
GAGTCAGTCAAGGACCAAAAAGTAGAGGTTTTCTCCTAAGGGGGAGAAAACCTCTACTTTTTGGTCCTTGACTGACTCCTTTAGTCTGTCCAAACTAGCATCTAAGTATTGCTTTTCCTTCACTTTCGAAACCAAGGAGGATTCGGAACTACTCTGAACCCCTATACTACCTTCAGCAGAGTCAAACAACCTAATCCCCAATCTAGCCAAATGATGTACATCATGAGCCAACTCTTTCTTACCATATACCATATACGAAATACTACCCATGGACACTCTACTTAGGGCATCTGCCATAATATTGGCCTTGCCTGAATGGTAAAACACACTCATATCATAGTCCTTTAACAATTCTAACCATCATATCTGCCTAAGATTCAATTCTCTATGGGTAAACACATACTGTAGACTCTTATAATCAGTGAAAACATCAACATAGACACCATACAAATAGTGTCTCCAGATTTTCAAAGCAAACACAATAGCAGGCAACTCAAGGTCAAGGGTGGGGTAATTTTTCTCATGGAATTTCAACTGTCTAGAAGTATAAGCTATCACCTTACCCCTCTGTGTCAATACGCAACCCAATTCAACTCTTGAATTATCACAGTACACCACAAAACCATCAACATCATCAACACCATCAGGCAAAGTCAAAATAGAGGCTGAAGTGAGTCAAGTCTTTAACTTCTGAAAACTCTTCTCATAAGATTTGGACCACAAAAACTTCACTTTATTTTGGGTCAATCGAGTCATAGGAGACGCTATTTT
>NW_025849578.1:0-1496 GCF_002878395.1 Capsicum annuum
TTTTTTTTTGTGTATCCCATGAGAGAGGGAGGGTATGTAGGGGTAGGGGTTAGGTGAAGTGGGGTATGTGAGGTGTTAAAATTTAAAAGGGAGGGGTTGTTAGAATAAGATAAAATTAGTTAGGGGTTGTTATTTTTGTCATTTTATGGAGCGATAATTACATGGGTGAGGGTGCGTGATAAGGTAAGATAAAAATGGATAAAATTGGACTTCGGGAGGGACAAAATAAGGTGTCTACATCATGCCCCCTTTGAATGTAAACACGAAGTGTTTTCAGGCAAATAAGTAGACAACGAAACAAAATTTTGACCCGACCATTATTCAAAGAAAGAAACAGAAAGAAGAAGGACAACCGGGTCTTGACTTAAGACATCCTACCTACCCAAGTAATGAGGGAATCAAGTCATGGGTATTTCAAAGGATTTGAAAGAAAAGGACAATACCGAATTGGAGAGTCGAGTAAGGTTCCCTCGAGGTTTCGTTCCGCGGCTCTGTCATTACATCAAAAATAAAAATTACAAGTTAAAACATAAATGAAATTACAAAATCCTATCTATACAGCTTCTTTTGGACTCGACTTGAGTTTCATCACCCTATTCTTCAGGCGGTCTCCTGACTTGCCATTTCTTCAACTTGTTGCTTGCCTTTCAATTTCCACACCCTGTTCTCCAAGCGGGTTCCTAACTTGCTATTTCATCAACTTGTTCCTATGCTTTTCAATTTCTACACCCTGTTCTCCAGGCGAGCTCCTGACTTGTTATTTCATCAACTTGTTGCTATGCTTTCAATTTCTTCACCCTTTTCTGCAGGCGGTCTCTTGACTTGCTATTTCATCAACTTGTTTCTATGCTTTCAATTTTTTTACCCTGTTCTATAGGCGGGCTCCTGACTTGCTATTTTTCAATCTGTTTAACTTTCAATTTCGTCACCTTGTTGCTTGGTTTTCCATTTATTCACTCTGTGCTTCGGGCATGCTCCTGAAATCACATCAAAACTGAAAAGAAAATATTATCCAAAGCAAAGAAATGCATTTTCTATGAGTTTATTGGAATGACTCGACTAAAAGGTACGTCTTATAGGAATCAAAGGGAATGACTCGACTAAAAGGTACGTCTTATAGGAATCAAAGGGGATGAATCGACTAAAAGGTTTGTCTTATAGGAATCAATAGGAAAGACTCGACTAAAAGGTATGTCTTATAAGTGTCAAGGGAAATGACCTGACTAAAAGGTATGTCTTATAGGAATCAAAGGGGATGACTCGACTAAAAGGTACGTCTTATAGGAACTAATAGGAATGACTCGACTAAAAGGTAAGTCTTATAGAAATCAAAGGGAATGACTCGATTAAAAGGTACGTCTTATAGGAATCAAAGGGGATCACTCGACTAAAAGGTACATCTTATAAGAATCAATAGGAATGGCTCGACTAAAAGGTATGTCTTATAGGAATCAATAGGAATGATCGACTAAAAGGTACGTCTTATAGGAATCAAA
>NW_025849579.1:0-1147 GCF_002878395.1 Capsicum annuum
ATAACACATATTTGAACATACCAAATACGCAACAAATAAATCATCCACACCCACAACATCACAAAAAAAAGCCAAAATAAATTAAAGATTCGGTTAGAAGAAATGGACCTCGATGAAATGGATCCTTGTCGATAATAAAGAAATTCGAAGACCAAAATACTCGATCGGAGAACCTCACAACAAGCAAACCAAACTCGGAATTAAAATAATAACCCGACAGCTCCAAAACCAGTGAAGAAAAAACTCATGATGCGGAAGCCAAATCACAAATGTTGACACGATTTCAATACGAAAAACTTCGAGGACTGACAGTAAAAAAAAAATCAAACCGGAAAAGTCAGATTTCGGCGTCCAACCGTATGATTCGAGCTCCGAACAGTGACCAACAATCAAGCAGTAAGAGGCAAAGCTCAGGGATGTTTTCCGGTGGATTTTGAACTAAAAAAAAAGGACCCTTTGCTACGCCGGAGCTCCGATGCGTTCGGCAGCAACCGAAAACGGAGGTGATCTTCAGATCTCACTCTCCGATTCAATCGGAGCATACGACGACGCTGGTGGAGCTGCTCGCGTCGGCGTGCTGGGTGTTGACCGGTGCCTGCTGCCATTACCGGAGGGAGATCGGGTCGGGTCGGCGGTTGAAGCAGCGCGTGTTGGCTCAATGGACGCTGATCGGTGCCTGCTGCCGTCGTCGGAGAGGTGAACTCGGGTTGGCTCGCTGGACGCTAACCTGTGGACGGCTGACGGTGACGACGGCGTTATTGCTGCCGTCGTCAGTCGGACGGAGAGGCAGCGAACGGAGGCCTTTTTTTTTTCAGTTTTTGGAGAGAGAGAGTAGAGAGGAAGTAGAGATCGTGGTCTGTGAGAGAAGGCGGCGCCGATGAGACCTATTGAGAGAGAGAGTGAGAGTCTAGAGAGAAGGTCTAGAGAGATGGAGGCTGATTTCCCTTTTCTCTTTGTTACTGTTCCCCCTTTTTATTTGTGAGAGTATGTGTGTATATATTGTGAGGTGGGTATTGGGATAGGGTAGGTGGGGTAGGGTATGGGGCATGGGGTAGTGATGTGTTGTCCAAAATTGATACGAGGGGTGGTTAATTTTGTTACAAAAGAATATTTGGGGATTAGGTTTGTTAGTGGGTTTGTTATTTTT
>NW_025849580.1:0-4912 GCF_002878395.1 Capsicum annuum
AATCGTGCCTTTGAATGATGGTTCTTGGAGTTCTTGAACTAGGAACTTGGAATCTTGAATAAATTTGCAGAATTAATGGTGAACTTTAGAGGTTCTTGAAATTGGATGTAGGAGCTTAGAATTTTCTTTTTCAGGAAATTTGATGAAATATAACATATAATGCTTCTAATAGGCTTTAATATAGGGTTTGGATGGATTTTGGGTGAGGGGGGATGAACAAAACACCCCTAAAAATAAATAATTCTCGAATCTGTCCTTTGGTGGACTGTTTTGATAGTTTGAAGTAGATCAACCATAACGTTTTACTCTGATATCTAAATTAGATGAAACCAATTTCATCAACTCTCATATCTTTTCGTTAATATATAGTATCTCACCCAGATCATTGTGTACGAGGAGTTATGATCATTTGAAGTTGACCCAGATACGGCTCTCCCCAACGTGGGTTGTACGTTGGACTCTATGTAGCTCACATGGTTTATATCGGTTATAGGATCTCCCGGTGTGTGTGTGTTTCCTTGTGTCTATTGTGAATGGTGAAGTGATTTGAAAGTGGAATTGTGAAAGTTATTCTTTCAAAAGATTTAAATGATATTTATATTATGAGAATTGATATTCTTGATGAACTGAAAGTGATTGACAAATTATATGATGACTCACATGTGTTATTGTACTTATTTCATCCTCTCATGATTATGATGATTTTCTTCGGGCTATGTGAGTCTTTCATACATCCTGCATATTTCTTATAAATATTTATGATGATGATGTTTAGACAACTGCATACACCCCCCATATACTCGGTTTCTTTCCATGGTACTGACCCATATCTTTGAATGTGGGCTGCATTTTCTCAGAATGTATGTTCAGGTGCTCAGTTCCAGGTTCGACAGTGATTCTTCGGGCACACTGTTCTACATCCTCTGTTGTGGTGAGTCCTCATGTTCTGAGGACGTGATGTTTGATGTTGGTTTCACGGAATTGTTTACATTTGATAACTGAGTATGAGTCAGTTGGGGCATGTCTTAATGGCTCACTGGTTTTATTAATTTTCTTAGAGGCTTGTCAGACTAGTATAGATGTTGGGAGTTGACTAATAAGTTGTATTTTGTTATCTTTTTGAAATTCTTTTATTCTTGGATGATGATTACTCTGTTGATATTTGAGGGTTATTTATGGAAACCCCATTGATTTGTGTTAAACTGAATGAAAATGGCTCAAAGGGTTAGCTTGGGGCTACTCGTAGCCTCAAGCACCGTGTAACGCTTCGAGACCCATTTTTTGGGGTGTTACAAACTTGGTATTAGAGCCTAAGGTTTTAAGGTATCCTAAGGAGTCTGACAAGCCGCGTTAAGTAGAGTCTTAATCATCAGTGTGTAGCGCGCCACATCTATGAGCAAGAGGCTACAAGAAGTTTTAAGAAAAAGTGTGATTCTTTCTTTCAGAAGTCTATTGTGCTTAAAGTGTCTCTCTCTGCTATTGATTCGTGCTCTTTTTTTTTAGAAATATGCCTCCACGTCGATCGAGAAAAAATAATGATGGTCAGCAACCTCAACCCGCTGACCCATTGAATGAAAATATGTCTCATGCTGAATTTCGAGTAGTCTTTCAGGCGCTGGCCCAAGATGTTACTACAAATGTTCAGGCCAACCCAGCCCTGGCTCCATAGCAGTAGAGAGGTGATTCAGCTGCTGCCAGGATATGTTAATTCATGCAGATAAATCTGCCGAAATTCTATGGGTCCAAGTCTGATGAGGATCCACGATTATTTTTAGAGGAGGTGCGGAGGATTACTCAGGTGATGCTTGTATCTGAGGAACATAGTATGGAGTTGGCTGAGTATAGGTTGAAAGACCTTGCTTATGATTGGGTGGTTGCTTGGAGGAAAGGTAGAGGTGAGGGATCTGTCCCTACAACTTGGCAAAAGTTCTAGGATGCATTCTTGGATAAGTTTTTCCCTTTGGAGATGAGGGAGGCGAAGGTGGAAGAGTTTATAAACCTGCGACAGGGCTCTATGACTGTTAGGGAGTACTGTCTAAAGTTTAATCAGTTGGCCAAGTATGCTCCTGACTTAGTGGCTGATAATCGGGCTAGTATGAGTAAGTTTGTTACTGGAGTGTCTAGTTATGTGGTTAAGGAGTGTAGGTATGCTATGCTGAATAGTGAGATAAATCTTTCTTGGCTAATGAATCATGCCCAACAGATTGAGGCAGACAAGATTAAGAAGAGAGATAGAATAAGAAGGAATAAGAGAGCTAGGTCTGAGCAGCACGGATAGGGTCAGACTAGATCGCAGGAGAGAGTCGCCCTCAGTATCAGGATCGTTCATCTATGCCAGCACCGTCATCTGCTAGTGCTTCTGTGCCTAGAGGTAGGGAGGAGCAAGGTAGCAGGTCATATGCATCCAGGTCCCAGTACAGTACTGGCAGTATACCAAATCGTCCCCTGTGTCCTAAGTGTGGTAGGGCTCATTCGGGTGAGTGTTGGGGTAAGAAGAGGGGTTATTTTCGGTGTGGTGACATAGGCCACAGAGTTAGAGATTGTCCATAGGATGGACAAGGGCGTCGTAACTATCGCCCTCAGACCCAGACTCAGATTGTTAGTGCTCCAGTTCTAGCGACTCGCCCAGCCCCAGCTTAGGGCGCCTCTTTTAGCAATGCTGGTGGGTAGTGCCAGAATAGATTCTATGCTTTACCGTCCCGCTAGGAATAGGAGGACTCTTCCAATGTTGTTACTGATATGCTTCGTATATTTCAATTTGATGTGTATGCTTTGTTGGATCCTAGATCCAGTTTCTCATATGTTACACCTTTGATTGCTGTGAATTTTAAAATGAGTCCTGATATTATTCCTGAGCCTATCCTAGTTTCTACCTAGTGGGTGATTCGATTGTTGCCCAGAAAGTGTATAAAAAGTGTCCTATTACCGTTCTTCATAGAGTCTTGTTGGCTGATCTGATTGAGTTAGACATGGTAGATTTTGATGTGATTTTGGGTATGGACTGGCTGTATTCTTCTTATGCCTCTATTGATTGTCGAATCCGAGTGGTCAAGTTCCAGTTTTCGGGTGCATCCGTGTTTGAGTAGTCTGGGAATTCTGTGTCACCCAAGAGTCATTTTATCTCTTACCTCAAAGCCAGGAAGGTTATTTCCAAGGGGTGTATTTACCATTTGGTTAGAGTCAAAGATACTAAGTCTGAGACTCTAACTCTACAATCTGTTACCGTCGTCAATGAGTTTTCTGATGTCTTTTCGGATGATCTCCTAGGGATACCTCCTAATAGAGAGATAGAGTTCAGGATTGATATTCTTCCCGATACTCAGCCCATTTCTATTCCTCCTTGCCGTTTGGCCCCTATAGAACTTAAGGAGTTGAAAGAGCAACTCAAAGATCTACTAGATAAGGGTTTCATAAGGCCCAGTGTTTCTCCTTGGGGTGCTCCTGTGTTGTTTGTGAGAAAAAAAGATGGCTCTTTGCGTATGTTCATTGATTACCGCTAACTGAATAAAGTCACCGTAAAAAATAAGTACCCCCTTTCGAGAATAGATGATTTGTTTGTCCAATTATAAGGTACAAGTTATTTCTCAAAGATAGACCTGTGTTCCGCTATCATCAACTTAAAGTTAGGGAGTGTGACATCTCAAAAACCACTTTTCGAACTCGTTATGGCCATTTTGAGTTTCTTGTTATGTCTTTTGGGTTAACTAATGGCCCAGTAGCTTTCATGGACCTTATGAATTGAGTGTTAAGACCATATCTGGATATGTTTGTCATAGTGTTCATCGATGATATACTGGTGTACTCCCGTAGTGAGGATGAACATTCTGATCATCTCCGAACTGTCTTGAAAACCCTTAGAGATCACAAGTTGTTTGCCAAGTTTAGTAAGTGTGGTTTTTGGCTAAGTTCAGTTGCTTTTCTGGGTTATATCATTTCTTTTGAGGGTATTAGAGTTGATCCCCAAAAGACCGAAGCTGTTAGAAATTGGCCTAGACCTATTTCTTCGACTGATATTCAAAGTTTCTTAGGTTTAGCTAGCTATTACCACCATTTTGTTGATGGTTTCTCCTCTATAGTTTCTCCTATGACTCGGTTGACCCAAAAAAGTAAAGTTCTTGCAGTCCGAATCTTGTGAGAAGAGTTTTCAGGAGTTGAAGACTCGACTCACTTCAGCCCCTATTTTGACTTTGCCTGATAGTGTTGATGGTTTTGTGGTGTACTGTGATGCTTTGAGAGTTGGGTTGGGTTGCGTATTGATGCAGAAGGGTAAGATGATAGCTTATGCTTCTAGACAGTTGAAACCCCATGAGAAAAATTACCCCACCCATGAGCTTGAGTTAGCTGCTGTTGTGTTTGCTTTGAAAATCTGGAGACACTATTTGTATGGTGTCCATATTGATGTTTTCACTGATCATAAGAGTCTTCAGTATGTGTTTACCCAGAGAGAATTGAATCTTAGGCAGAGACAATGGTTAGAATTATTAAAGGACTATGATATGAGTATGTTGTACCATCCGAGCAAGGCCAATGTTGTGGCGGATGCCCTAAGTAGAGTATCCATGGGTAGTGTTTCGCATGTGATAGAAGGTAAGAAAGAGTTGGCTCGCGATATACATCGTTTGGCTAGATTGGGGGTTAGGTTGTTTGACTCTGCTGAAGGTAGTATAGGGGTTCAGAGTAGTTCCGAATATTCCTTGGTTTCGGAAGTGAAGGAAAAACAATACTTAGATGCTTGTTTGGTCAGACTGAAGGAGTCAGTCAAGGACCAAAAAGTAGAGGTTTTCTCCCAAGAGGGAGATGGTGTGTTGAGATTGCAGGGTAGATTATGTGTCTCGAATGTTGATGATCTGAGACAGAGGATTATGGCTGAAGTGCACGGGGCGCGATATTCTATTCATCCTGGTGCCACCAA
>NW_025849581.1:0-1951 GCF_002878395.1 Capsicum annuum
GTTCATCATTCAAGGTATGTGGGGTTTTTCAACAAGAACTCTCTTTCATTCTTTTGTCCAAAAGTAATTTTCTTTACAAAGGCATGAGTTTTATTTGATTTTTATGAATTTGAAGCATGAACCCATATCTTATGATGATTATTATGAAATCTTGATGTTTATGATTTTGAAAGATGAATTTACATGTGTGGAGATATAAAGCATGAATCTTGAACTATATTTATCATGATGTTGATATTTGGGTCGTGAATCCCAATTGAAAATTGTGTTTATTTTAGAAAGTGTGTGTTATAAGCACGTTGATGTTGAATATTTGAGATATTTTGAATGATTTGACCTTCTGGTCTTAATGGATTTATTTTGAACTCGAGTGTGAAAGAAATCCACAATGTAGTTGATTTTGATAGATGGGAAGCATGATGGCTCCCAATATGTATTTATATATTACTAAAATTATTTTATTGTGGATTGTCTTTGAAATGATCTAAGCTAAGTCCTGGAGAAATCTTTAGCACCGAGTGGGAGGTATAAAGAGACCTTACTTCCCTAGAACTACGTGCCCCCATAGGAGTAAGCCTGAGGCTAATTTATATAGTGATTACTAGTTTGTGCGGATTTGGTATCAATAGTCCTACTCCGATGGAAAGGATATGACGGCTCTCCCCAACATGGGTTGTATGTTGGACTGCATACAACTCACATGGTTTATGTCGGTTATAGGATCTCCCAGTGTGTGTGTGTTTCCTTGTGTTTATGGTGAACGATGAAGTGATTTGAAAGTGGAATTGTGAAAGTTATTCTTTTGAAAGATTTAAATGATATTTATATTATGAGAATTGATATTCTTGATGAACTGAAAGTGATTGACAAATTATATGATGACTCACATGTGTTATTGTACTTATTTCATCCTCTCATGATTATGATGATTTTCTTCAGGCTATGTGAGTCTTTTATACATCCTGCATATCTTATAAATATTTATGATGATGATATTTATACAACTGCATAAACCCCCATATACTCGGTTTCTTTCCATGGCACTGACCCACATCTTCGGATGTGGGCTGCATTTTCTCAGAATGTAGGTTCAGGTGCTCAGTTCCAGGTTTGACAGTGATTCTTCAAGCACGCTGTTCTACATCCTCTGTTGTGATGAGTCCTCATGTTCCGAGGATGTGATTTCTGATGTTGGTTTCACGGAATTGTTTACATTTGATAACTGAGTATGAGTCAGTTAGGGCATGTCTCAATGGCTCACTAGTTTTATTGATTCTCTTAGAGCCTTATCAGACTAGTATAGATGTTGAGAGTTGAGTAATAAGTTGTATTTTTTTTTATCTTTCTGAAATTCTTTTATTCTTGGATGATGATTACTCTGTTGATATTTGAGGGTTATTTATGGAAACCCTATTGATATGTGTTGAACTAAATGAAAATGGATCAAAGGGTTAGCTTGGGGCTACTCTAAGCCTCAAGCACAATGTGATGCTCCGGGACCTATTTTCTGAGGCGTTACAGACTTGGTATCAGAGCATAAGGTTTTAAGGTATCCTAGGGAGTCTGACAAGCCGTGTTAAGTAGAGTGTTGATCATCGGTGTATAGCGCGCCACATCTATGAGCATGAGGCTACAAGACGTTTTAGAAAAAAGTATGATTCTTTCTTTCAGAAGTCTATCATGCTTAAAGTGTCTCTCTCTGCTACTGATTCGTCCTCACCTCTTTCAAAAATATGCCTCTACGTCGAGCAAGAAGAAATAATAATGGGGAGAAACCTCAACCCGCTGACCCATTAAATGAAAATGTGTCTAATGCTAAATTTCACGCAGCCTTTTAGGCACTGGCCTAAGCTGTTACTGCAAATGTTCAGGACAACCCAGCCCTGGCTCCAAGCAGCAGGGAAGTGATTCAGCTACTGCCAGGATCCATGACTTCATGTGGATGAATCCA
>NW_025849582.1:0-1686 GCF_002878395.1 Capsicum annuum
TGGAAATAAGCTTTCTAGCTTTGAGGTAAGAGATAAAATGACTTTTGGGTGACACAGAATTCCTAGACCACTCAAACACGGATGCACCCAAAAATTGAAACTTGACCACTCGGGTCCGACAATCAATAGAGGCATAAGAAGAATACAACCAGTCCATACCCAGAATCACATCAAAATCTACCATGTCTAACTCAATCAGATCAGCCAATAAAACTCTATGAAGAACGGTAACAGGACACTTTTTATACACTTTCTGGGTAACAATCGAATCACCCACTGAGGTAGAAACTAGGATAGGCTCAGGAAAAATCTCAGGACTCATTTCAAAATTCACAGCAATCAAAGGTGTAACATATAAATAACTGGATCCAGGATCCAAAAAAGCATACACATCAAACTGAAATATATAAAGCACACCAGTAACAATATCGGGAGAGTCCTCTTGTTCCTGGCAGGATGGTAAAACATAAAATTTATTCTGGCGCTGCCCACCAGCATTGCTAGAAGAGGCGCCCTGAGCTGGGGCTGGGCGAGTCGCTGGAACTGGAGCACTAATAGTCTAAGTCTGGGTCTGAGGGCAATAGTTATGACGCCCTTGTCCATCCTGTGGACAATCTCTAACTCTGTGACCCATGTCACTACACCGAAAATAACCCCTCTTCTCACCCCAACACTCACTCGAATGAGCCCTACCACACTTAGGACACAGAGGATAATTTGGCTTACTGCCAGCATTGTACTGGGACCTGGATGCATATGACCTACTACCTTGTTCCTGCCTATCTCTAGGGACGGGAGCATTAGCAGATGACGATGCTGGTATAGACGAACGATCCTGATACTGAAGGCGACTCTCTCCCTGCGATCTAGTCTGACCCTGTCCGTGCTGCTCGGACCTAGCTCTCTTATTCCCTCTCATTCTATCTCTCTCCTTAATCTTGTCTGCCTCAATCTGTTGGGCATGAGTCATCAGCCTAGAAAGATTCATATCACTATTTAGCATAGCAGACCTACACTCCTTAACCACATAACTAGACACTCCAGTCACAAACTTACTCATACTAGCCCAATTATCAGCCACTAAGTCAGGAGCATACTTGGCCAACTGATTGAACTTTAGACAGTACTCCCTGACAGTCATAGAGCCCTATCGCAGGTTCATAAACTCCTCCACCTTCGCCTCCCTCATCTCCAAAGGGAAAAACTTATTCAGGAATGCATCCTGGAACTCTTGCCAAGTTGTAGGGACAGCTCCCTCACCTCTACCTTTCCTCCAAGCAACAACTCGGTCATAAGCAAGGTTTTTTAACCTATACGCAGCCAACTCCACACTATGTTCCTCAGATACATGCATCACCTGAGTAATCTTCTGCACCTCCTCTAAAAATAACCGTGGATCCTCATAAGACTTGGACCCATAGAATTCCAGCGGATTCATCCACATGAAGTCATGGATCCTAGCAGTAGCTGAATCACCTCCCAGCTAATATGGAGCTAGGGCTGGGTTGGCCTGAATATTTGCAGTAACAGCTTGGGCCAGCGCCTGAAAGGCTACCCGAAATTCAATATGAGATAAGTTTTCATTCAATGGGTCAGCGGGTTGAGGTTGCTGACCATCATTATTTCTTCTCGCTCGACGTGGAGGCATATTTCTAAAAGAGGAGAAATAATGATGGTCAGCAACCT
>NW_025849584.1:0-3119 GCF_002878395.1 Capsicum annuum
GAAATTGATAGTCTTTTGCAAAAGGGTCTTATAAAACCTTCAAAATCGCCTTAGTCTTGTACTGCTTTTTATGTTAATAATGCTGCTGAAAAAAAACGAGGAGTACCTCGATTTATCATAAACTATAAACCTCTGAATAAAGTTTTAAAATGGATTCGATATCCTATACCGAATAAAAAAGACTTACTTTCCAGATTATATGATGCTAATATATTTTCTAAATTTGATTTAAAATCTGATTATTGGTAAATTCAAATTGATAAAGAGCATACTTATAGAACTGCTTTTAATGTCCATTTTGGACAGTATGAATGGAATGTTATGCCATTTGATTTAAAAAATGCTCCTTCTGAATTTCAAAAAATTATGAATGACATTTTTAATTCCTATATGGACTTTATCATTGTCTATATTGATGATATTGAAGGAAGTCTTCTTGGTAATGAAAAAGGATTTCTTTAGACTGGGGATTATTATCGAATTGTAGACAGATTTGTCCATCTGAATTTTGAGTTACTTGAGTTAACTCTGAATTAGTCACGTCCTCCGTCAATTGTTTTGGAGAATTGACTGAGTTTAAAATCCATGTTTTGGGAAAGTCAATTTCATCCCATCGAATAGGTCTTCGGGTAGTAACCCTGGATTTTGTAAAATTAGTTTCAATAAGCATAGTGCAATCAGAATTATCATCTATATGGACTTTATCATTGTCTATATTGATGATATTTTAGTATTCTCAAAAACCCTTGAATCTCATTTTAAACATTTGCATACATTTAAACAAATAATTATTCAAAATGGCTTAGTCATCTCCAAACCAAAGATAAGTTTATTTCAGACAAATATTAGATTTTTAGGACATAATATTTCTCAAGGCTCTATTGAGCCTATACAACGAGTTCTAGAATTTGCTAAAAAATTCCCTGATATTATTACTGATAAAGAACAACTTTAGAGGTTCCTCGGTAGTCTTAACTATATTTCGCCTTTTTATGAAAATCTGTCTAAAGATTTAGCTCCTTTATATGATAGATTAAAAAAGGATCACAAGACTCCTTGGACTCAAACCCACACTGATTTAGTAAAATTAATTAAGAATCGAGTTCAAACTCTTCCTTGTACATCTCTTGCTAACCCTAACTGGTTGAAAATCGTTGAGACTGATGCTTCTAATATTGGGTATGGCGGAATACTTAAACAAGTCAATCCCCATACAAAAACAGAATGTTTGATTCGATTTTATTCTGGTAAATGGACTGAAAGTCAGAAAAAATACGCCACAGTAGCCCATGAAATGTTAACTATTATAAAATGTGTTTTAAAATTCCAAGATGATTTGTATAACCAAAAATTTATAATTAGAACTGATGCTCAATCTGTTAAATTTATGTTTAACAAAGACTTTAAACATGATGCCTCTAAATTAATATTTGCATGATGGCAAGCTCAATTAGCCCCTTTTGATTATGAAATACAATATAAAAAGGGTAGTAAAAATTCTTTGCCTGATTTTCTATCTCGCGAATATCTGACATGAATTCTTACACATACTTTCTCTCTGAGGAAACTATAATTACTATTATCAAATGCATTCCTTTAAATGAAGATATTCATTTACTTATCTTAGAAACTCTAATTCATAGCCTAATAGAAGAAGATTTATTCCTTAATCACAACGAATTCCTTGAAAATGAAATTTATTGGTTTGATATTGACTTAAGTGATTAATGTTTACAGATATAATGAAGTTGTTTCTACACTTCTTCTCTGAAAAGTTCTTAATCACCTTTATAAAAGCAGTTCCTCTAAATATGGATTTACACATGCTCATACTTCGAAAAGTCATTGATGATCTTATCACAAAGGACACACTTTATGAAGATCTCTCTGAATATATGTCATGGTATGCTGATCAAATTCCTGATTATTGATGTAGTATGGATCCTCCTTGGCAAATAGCCAAAGGAAGAGGACGGGGTGGAAGGAGTCAAAACTCTTCATATCAAAGAGGACGAACAAACCCTTCATATTTTGATTGAAAAAATTCTGCATATAGCTCTGCAAGTTCTAATTTTCCTATATTACAACAAGGAAATAGAACTTTAATTAATTCAAAAATTCCTCGAGATGAATCATCATCATCCAAAACTCTGAATATTAGTTCTTCTGTACATTTAGAAGATATTCCTGAAAATCATCCGTTATACAAACAATTGCAATCTTATCTATCGAATCAACAAAAAACTGCAGATTCTTTTGCGTCCATAATTCAAGAAAATTCTGAAGATAAGCCTTCATATAAAAAATTGGATGCTAGAGAACTTATATTATATATTGAAAATCAGCATATTCCTGGACAAGAAAATTCTGAAGAAGCATGACAAATACTAAAAAATTATTTTACTGCCAACGTATATTTTACTGGCGAATCATATAAAACTCGGACTTATTATGAACACATATTAGTGCAAACATTCAGTGCAACCTTTGATCACAGCCCCCTCGGAGAAACTACCCCTGGAGTACATGGATACTCCAAAATGGTAATTAAAAAACTTATTCCTATTGAAGAATGGGGTATTTCGTCAATGACTCAACGATCTATGCCAATAGGGCCAATGGGACAAACACTTGCCAATTTCACCTACTGGGATTATATTAAAGCCTTTTCTCAGGTATTATATTATAATAATTATAAGCACAAACACACTTGGTTTATAAAAATTTGTGCTAAAGTGTTTAAAAAGCCTATTCCAAATTGGTTTATTCAATGGTGGACTCAACATGGACCTACAGTCAAAATATTACCTCCAGAATATTCTTCTCTGTATTATTCATGGAAAAAATCCTCCCCTTTCTTAACAGAATTATATCTTTCAGATTATATTTGTAAAATCGATACTATTGATCAGATGTATTCTACATAGAATTCTCTATCCCTTGGATCCATCGATGGTCCGTAGAAATAGGCTATGACACTCGACAAATTCCTGCCTTATACCGAATATTCTATTGTAATTTCTGGGACAAATTGCTTCGAAAAGATCCAAAAACTAAACTCACCTATGGTCATAATCAAAGGGAGGAAATAATCAAGAAAATTGCTGAATATAAAAAAA
>NW_025849585.1:0-1846 GCF_002878395.1 Capsicum annuum
AACCAGGCCCACCCCTAAAACCGGGGGCTATGCACATCGATTTGGCCTGAAAATACCACGTTCGTACCGTTTCACACATATGTCCACCCAAATGGCCACAAAAAATTAAACAGACCACACTAGGACAATTCGCAACCTCCCTTGCATGCCCCCATCAATTTTCGGTACATAACACGCCTAGACCCCATGCCTACCCCCGAAACTATGGGCTAAAGCACACTGATTTAGCTCGAAAATGCCCCATGCCGTTTCACCCATTTGTGCACCCAAATAGGTACGAAAAATTAAATGAACCACACTAGGACGATCTCCAACCTCCCAAGCATGCCCCGATTAATTTTTAGCCCATAGAATACCCAGACCCTGGGCCCACCCCCAAAATCGTGGGCTATAGCACAACGATTTAGCCCGAAAACACACCATTAGTGCTGTTTCACCCATTTCTGCACCCAAATGGCCACTGAAAATTAAATGGACAACACTGGTATAATCCCTAAGATGTGGGCTATAGCACACCGATTTGGCCCGTAAATGACCCGTTCGTGCCATTTCGCCCGTTTATCCACACAAATGGCCACAAAAAATTGAATAGACCACATTAGGATGATCTGCAACCCCTCTGGCATGCCCCATTCGATTGTCAGCTCACAGCACACTCGGACCTTGGGCCCACCCCCAAAACCGTGGGCTATAACACACCGATTTGGCTTAAAAATGCCCCGTTCACGCTGTTTTGCCCATTTGTTCACCCAAATGGCCACAAAAAATTAAATGGACCACACTAGGATGATCCATAAA
Source organism: Capsicum annuum (assembly GCF_002878395.1). Classification (NCBI taxonomy): domain Eukaryota; kingdom Viridiplantae; phylum Streptophyta; class Magnoliopsida; order Solanales; family Solanaceae; genus Capsicum; species Capsicum annuum. The sequence continues at coordinate 799 of NW_025849585.1, forward strand.
CTCCCTTGCAAACCCCGATTGATTTTTGGCCCACAACATGCTTGAAATTCAGGCCCACCCTAAAAACCGTAGGCAATAGCACATCGATTTGGCCTAAAAACCTCCCTGGCACTCCCCGGTCAAATTTTTGTCCACAGCACGTTCAAACTCTGAGCCCACCCCATAAACCCTAGGCAATAGCACGCTGATTTGGCCCAAAATTGCCCCGTTCGTGCTGTTTTGCCCGTTTATCCACCCATATGGCCACGAAAAATTAAACGGTCCAACTGGAACGATCCTCAACCTCCCTGGCACGCCCCAGACAATTTTTGGCCCACAGCACGCTCTCGCCCATTCATCCATGTAAATGACCAAGAAAAATTAAATGGACCATACTGGGATAATCCCCAACCTCCCTGGCATGGCCTGGTCGATTTTTGGCCCATAGCACGCCCAGACCCCGAGCCTACCACTAAAACCGTGGGCTATAGCACACCAATTTTGCTTGAAAATGCTTCGTTCACACTGTTTTGCACGTTTGCCCACCCAAATGGCCATGAGAAATTAAACGGGCCACACTGGGATGATACCGAACCTCCTTGGCATGCCTTGATCAATTTTTAACCCACATCACACCTGAATCCTGGGACCACCCCCAAAATCATGAGCTATAGCACACTGATTCGATCAAAAAATGCCCTTTTCACCCCGTTTTGCCCATTTGTGCACCCAAATGGCCAGAAAAAATTAAATGGACCAAATTGGGATGATCCCCAACCTCCCTGGCATGCCCTTATCAAATTTTAGCCCACAGTACGCCCAAACCCTAGGCCCACCCCAATACCGTGGGCTATAGCACACCAATTTGGACAAAAAATATCCCATTCGCGTCGTTTTGCTCGTTCGTCAACCCAAATAGACATAAAAATTTAAACGAACCACACAGGGACAATCCCTAACCTCCCTACCACCATCCGATTAATATTCGGCCTGTAGCACACCAATTTGGCTCAAAAATGCACCGTTCGCGCTGTTTCACCCATATGTCCACCCAAATAACCCCAAAAAA
>NW_025849586.1:0-1542 GCF_002878395.1 Capsicum annuum
GTTATATAAAAGGAAAATAAGAACGCAAACCTTTTGTACTATATATCATTTGCTTTTTTTGTGTTGTTTGTATACGCCGATGGTGTAATTTCTTTTTACATAATCATGTAAGTTATAAGTTAAGCTCATATAATTTTCTCTAATAGTACCTTTTTTTTTAGGAAAAATTACATATATACACATGCTAACTTTGTCTTATTACATTACATCCCATGTTGAAAAATAAATTACAAAAATACCAAATTAATTACTTAAATTCGTACCTTTTTTATTTTCTCTCTCTTCCTTCTTATACATTCCAAATAGTCATATTTTGCTCCAAATTATGCTCCATATTTATCTCCTAAAATCTTGCTACCTTTTCTCTCCATTTATTTAGTATGTCATCTATGATTATGAGTAGCAGTTGTAATTCCGATTTTACCTTCCCTTCTTCCTCACCATTTCACTTCTCCTTAACCACGGATTCCACTTTCTCTACTCGAAATCCATAAACCCAAAATTATTTTTTTTCTTTTTCAAAAAAATTTAAACCCAAATTAATCGAATAAACACTCTCAATAACAAAACAAAATCAACTTGAAAAACCCCTTAGATTATTATTTTGCATAATTTTTTTTTTTAATTTAAATTTTTTGTTGAAAGAATTTATTATGTATAGATCTTGAACAGTGATGGCTTGGAATGTATTCAGATTTCGTACGGCCCTTAAAGGTCTGGGTCAATTATGAACTTGTTGGTTTTAGGCGTTGTGGGTGCTTATTACGCTGTCTTTTTGACCAACTATGGGGGACGAAACTAAAGGCCAAAGCCAAAAAAAATATTTACTGGGTTTTTCCTTTCACTTATTAAATTTTCCTTTCACTTATTTATTAATGATTAAAACAACATATTACTAATTAATCTGACATTGTATTTTGAACACATAATATGTTTCCTGTTATGTACCTTTGCTTATAAGTGAATCTTACATTGAACTAAAGACAAATACGTTTTAAACATATGTATTACATAACAGTATACATGTTGTAAAACATTTATTACTTGTAAAGAAATTACATAAATTGTTAATATCATGCACATTTTTAATGTATGATGTTATATCATACATTGATACAAATGTATAGTCAAATATTATACATTCGTAAGTCTACTGGAATGGTACAGTTTCACTATACATTGCTTTGAATGTATAACAACTTATTATACATTCAACAGTTATTATACATTGATTTGCCTGTATAAAAACATATTATACATTCGTAAATTTACTGGAATGATACTGCATATAATTTTAAAAAAAAATTGAATTCAGTTAAATTTCGTTATTGTATTTCTAATAACCTCATACATGTTATAAACGTATAATGCTATATCTTGCATTTATTACATATTAACTAACTATTATTGTACAATATTTTAATACACCGCGCGTTTCAACAATTACTTACTCATATAGAGGGAAAGTTACATTGTTAATGTCCATTTATAATCATGTTCTAACTTCAAGTTATATGGTTACGAACTATGATATAGGAAAAA
>NW_025849586.1:1642-4247 GCF_002878395.1 Capsicum annuum
CAAAATTTTTTAAATTCAAATATCAGTTACATGTTCTATCAATAAACTATTTAATGTTGGCTAATTACTGCCTTTAATTAAAGAACTATAAAATAATTAAAGATTATCTTACCTTAAATATAGGATTAGCTGTTACATCATACATTCGACCAATGTATAATATGTGACCGAATGTATGAGTATGTTTGCAAAAAAAAGGAGAGAAAAAACAACAAGGGATTTTGTGTAATTATTTTCATTGTCTAGGGGATTTATGTTGTTTACACTGGTGTATAACAAACATAAAATTGTGTTTCCTAATATACATAATGATTGGAACATATTAATAGGCCCATTTAACTTTGGGCTGAATTTACTAGGGACCTCAAGTAAAACCAGTCCAGCCCATATCTTTGTACTTGAAAAATCTATTTTTCTCTAATTGTTGTAGCTTTATTTTTGATACTTGTTCCTCGATTTTGTATGTATATCGGCTAATGATGCGATGGAGGAAGTTAATCCATTTTCGTTAATGTTGGCCCAGTTGATGGTCGTCCATGTCCCATCCTGATAGGTCTTCGATTTGCCCCTAGCCTAACTTTATAATCCACCTGTCTTCCCCAGTGTCTTCCCCAGTCTCTGAAGCCCTCCAGGGGCCTAGCCCTGTTTTTTCACCCGAGTCTGAAGTTAAATGACTTTCATCATTAACGATCACCTGGCTAATAAGACAATGAAATGAAAAGCCTATGCCACATATAGTGAACTATTTATAACATACTTGTCTTTTCCTATCTAGGCCATGGAAATGCACTTGCCAAAGGATATCATTATGGAAATCCTCATGAGGCTACCTTTGCAGTCCATTCTTCGATTTAAATGTGCTTCGAGATCTTGGAAGATATTAATTTCTGAACCCTATACTTTGAGACAAAGCATTGGAATCATGCCATGAATAGCCAAAATTCTAATAACTATCATATTCTATGCGATAAGGTTGACACGTTTTTGTTCTATTGTTCTTCTCTATCATTCGATAGCACTTACAGACTGAGATATGACTAGACTAGTAATGACTATAAGATTGACAACACTTAATAATGGTTGCAACCCACATATTAAAACCCTTGCACTAAAGAGTGATTCTTGGAGAAAAATTGATAGCCATCCACGTGGCATTTACAATCGTATATGTTATAATCTAGACTCTTCGACATTTCATCATGACACATTTCATAAGATCACTATTGATATTGCATCTAAATATTTTATAGTTTCATTTAATATATCAAATGAGGTTTTTCTAGAGAGAAGTTGTGATATTTTGAGCATGAATATCCACCAAAATAGACATGGTGTATCAATATTAGAAGGGATGCATTGTGGTAATTGTAACAAAGATTCTTATGATTGACCACATGAGTACTGGTTCCAACTTATTCAATAAAATTCTTGCACTAAATTGCATTTGTTCATGGAGGATTTCATTGGATCAGTCAGGATTTTTATTCATGTATTTTATGGTTTCATTTAACATAGATATAAAATGAGGCGTACAAAAAGATACCATTGTCAGAGAAAATTTGTGATATTTCGAATTACATGAATCACCTGAACAGGAATCTCCTAATACCTGGTGTTTCGAATTATTGTACTGGTTGAAATTTGGGGTTGAGAACTTTTAAGTTGTGGCTAATGAAAGAATATGGTGCCGAGGCGATACGAGCAAAACTACGAGAACAAGAATTTACTACAAAACTAAAGAACAATCAAAATAGAGATAGAACATAGATTGACACAAGAAGATAGAAAGAAATAGGAACTATTGAATATATTAAATACAAAAAAACCCTAAATCCTTTACCAATAAGCACCTAATATCTACGTGGACCAAGAGGGAATCAACGCCCTCAAAACCCTCATTTCTAAACAAACATTCAGCACAAGCTCACCAATCACACTCTCGTTAGGTTCATTCAATATTCAAAACAAGCTAACGAAAATGAAACCCTAATACTTCTATTTATAGTCCACTACAAGGCCCAAAAGTGACCCTTGAACAAAGAACAAAAATGACCCCAAGCATGGGTCTGGCTCCCCTTGACTGCCCGTCACCCGAGCCATCACCATGAAGAAGTGTACGCCTCTGTTAGGCTTCCCTTGATGGCTCAAGGGATGGTCGGTCAGGCTGGTGACGGCCAGTCACCCTTCTCGACGCCCCTTGGCGGCAGTGAGTGGTTTCTACATTTTGAGCTCCTAATTCAACCCTTAACACATAGACTCGTTTGGAGATGATCAATACTTTCTCTAACACCTCTCTCTTCAAGAACATAGCTTGCAAATCTTATGATTTCGAAGCTTGGCTATGAGTGAAAGGTCTCGAGGGAATCTAAATCGTATCACAAGGAGTCTTGGACTAAATTATTTACTCTGTGAGAGACCAATCTTTATCCAGAAATACCGGTGTATAGGTTTGCAGATGGTGACGTACTACTCTACTCTACTACGAAAGGCGGGGATGGAAGGTGGTATAAAGAATAGTGGGTTTAAGACATCCAAAGGACTATATGGAGGGTTATTTGCTATTACTTACGTCCCTCAATTGTTTCTTTTATATACACATTACATG
>NW_025849587.1:0-2806 GCF_002878395.1 Capsicum annuum
TAGTCTTGTGGTTTAAAAAGTAAGGGTATGCGTTTGGGTTGTTTAAGTGATTCGTGGGTTTCCTTAGACTTTTTGTTCACTAGATTCGGGCCCTCGGAAGGTTTTGATTGCTTTTGGGATGAATTTCATGTGACTAAGGAGAAGTGGGAGAGAAAGCGTTTGAAGTCTTCACCCTTGCTTTGTTAGGTACTTTAGTTTTTCCACTAGAAGAAAGACGTATTAATACCCGTTTGCAATCTGTGGTGATGGCCCTATTTCATTAGGGTCAAAACGACAAGGGCATTAATCAAAAAGGTAGGTTCACTCTTATACCCATTATCTTAACAGAAATATATAAGGCTTTAATAGAAGTGAAGGGGGGAAAGGGATTTTTCGAGGGCAGTAACCTGATATTGCAGTTATGGATGATGGAGCATTTGCATGCACCCTCTTTAGTAAGACCAGACGTGTTAGATCGTTGTATTCCCAATCGAGTGAAAGCCATGGATTCCAGGTTGCGTTTGGACAAATTCTCGCTACTTGTGGGAGTCGAGGCTTGGATTGAATTTCTTGAATTAAGAACCGGGGATAACATTTTGTGGACTTATCTTTGGCTTCGTCCGAAGATAATCTTGTTGTGTTGTCAGACGCAGTTCCCTTTAGTTATGTTAGGGCTCAATTGCACTAGACCATACAATCCTTCTAGGGTAATGCGTCAGTTGGGCAGGCTGCAGGACGTGCCACCAGCAGTGGATCTTTTGAAGAATGTTGAGTATTTCAAGGACCAAGCCTTAGGTGAGAGCAAGTACGAGCAGTTTTGGAAGCATGCAACAAAGCTAGGTGTAGACACACTCAAAGAAAGTTTGGATAATCCGGGGTACACTCAGGGATATGGGGTCTGGCTTCAATCTATCCCTCGGGGTATCAGTCAACCTTTACCAGCGCAGCTTAGAGGGAGAATACATGAAGAATGCATAGTAGACGACCATTAGGATAAAAATGTAGGGTCCAAAGTGGAAACACTGAGAGTTCAGTTAGCAGATTTGTTCAAGATGGTAGAAAGGTGTCAGAATAATCTTTCCAAGTGCACTCTTCATGAGGCAGGGATACAGGCCCAAAGCTTCTTCCCCGGTATCAGGGTATCTTTACAGGATATGCTACAAAGCTTGAATGGGAGAAAGAGAACTTCGGAGGCAGGTCCATATCAGCCAGGGTCATCACGCAGAGCACCAGTCTGAAAGAGCACTTCTTATCTTTATTCAGTTTGAGTCTTTTATGTGTCTGTCATTGTAAGGTGGTGTCGCTTTTAAGTTGAAGTCAAGTTGTTTTTGGGTATTAGAGTCTTTACTAGTAATTTCACCTGTGTCGTCTTAGGGGTCTATAATGTTGTTTCGTATTTGTTGTTTAGTTTTAAAGTGGTCCCAAACTTTTGTACGTTTTGTTGTTTTGTTTCTTCAAAATGTTTTGGTGTTACGTCTTTCCTTGGTTTGTTTATTTTCGTTTTTGCAAAAAAGGTGTGGGTAGTGTGTATGCACATGCTGCCCGAACTACGCAAGATCAGATTCATGTACAACATGATACGTAGGCAACCTACTTTTGGGTTCGATCTAATCATTTTGTTTTGTTGTTTTTCATTATTTTCCCTCTTTTACAGAAAAACAAAAGTCATAAAGAATGATAAAATAAAGGTAGATAACGAGAGAAAAGAAAAAACAGAGATGGATACAAAAAATGATAATTATAATAATAAGAGTAGATAAAAATCAGGATGATGTTAAAATGACCTCGCTACCCGCAAAAGTTGGTAGAAATGAGCATGAATTTAAGGCAATTTCACCAATGTGATTCCCATGCTTGTTGTGTGCCCTAATCCTAACGGATGTCGTCTTTGATGAGCATGTTCTTTCAAATAACAGTGGTAGGTTTGCAGCACTCTGGCTAGTCACCCATACTTTACCAGATACAAAGCAAAGCTCGCCATGGCTAGCAGGGAGATTGAAAATTCGCTCATTGCCCTGGATCAGGATCACAGGGAAGAAAGTTCTGAACACAATGATGAGGTAGTAAGGCTCAGACAACAATTGATAGATTTACATCGAGCATGGGCCAGCGGAATGCCTCCTCCCCCGCTCCCTGAAGGTCTTGGGAATATCTCTAACTGCCCACCGCTCTCTCAAGCACAATTCTCTACTCCTACTGAATCACCTGAGCACGCGCCGGGATTCACTCTGCGACATTATTATCCTGGCGGTTCTGGTGTGCCCTTGGCAGCTCCCCAATCAAGACCCGCTGTTCAGCCAGCGCCACCGATCATACCGGTATTCGTGGCTCCGCCACCACATGAAACTCCCATATATGTTGCACGTCCCATAATGAGGCTTCCCAGGTCTGTCAGTGAGCTAGTACTGAAGGTTTCAGATGGTCAGTATTATGCCCCGGAGCCTACCTTGCAAATGAATGAACCGTATGGGTACACTCAACCACCTGCATTTTCATTTGATACGAAGAAATCTGTCGTAGTAGAGGAACAAGATATCATAGCCCAGAAACTGAAGAGTTTAGAGCAGGCTACGAGAAATCTGCAAGGGATCGGGGATTATAGGAGTGTTTCTTATAAAGATCTTTGCATGTTCCCAGACATCAATCTTCCCCCCAGTTTTAAGATGCCTAAGTTGGAGAAGCATGCAGGACACGACGATCCCATGGCATACTTAAGATGTTATTGCAACCAGTTAAGGGCTGCAGGAGGAAAGAAAGAATTGCTCATGGCCTTCTTTGGCGAGAGTCTTTCAGATCTGGCCTCAGAATGGTTTATCAATCGAGATAT
>NW_025849588.1:0-616 GCF_002878395.1 Capsicum annuum
TAGCTACGATTATCCAAGAACTAGCAAATAATTATACTAATGGAAACTCAATATGGAGCTATTATTCGAGAGATCATCAAATGATTTACTCTAATTCAAAAGAGCTACGACAAGCAGATATGGAAGATGTTAGACAATGGATAATGACATTACTTAACCCAAAAAAACAATCTACCGCAAGAGCAATTAAAAAAAGATTTATTTCAGGCGGACTACTGACAAGGTATTGTAAAATAATTGGACACAAATATCCAGATCACCAATGTTCAAGATGTAATGGAGAAGATAACATTATTTCAGAGGTACATCTAGAATAAAAGAAGATAAAATGTCAGCTGGAAAAATAAGATAAGAAGCAATAATGGAGATACAGCAGATACGACAACAGCAGATACGACAACATAAACGGAGACAAGATATTAAATTATTGTATAGATTGTTTTTAGTCTTTACGTAAAAGAATTTTAATTATTGTTCCTATATGTAGACTTGTAGAATTTCTTAAAGGCTATAGGTCTAGGTAGTAGCCTTTTTGACTTTTTATTAGTAGTTTTTTTTTAGCATTTAAAAAAAAACGTGTGAAGATTGTAAAGTTTTTCATTCTATAAATGAAGGC
>NW_025849588.1:716-1505 GCF_002878395.1 Capsicum annuum
ATTCGAGAGATCATCAAATGATTTACTCTAATTCAAAAGAGCTACGACAAGCAGATATGGAAGATGTTAGACAATGGATAATGACATTTCTTAACCCAAAAAAATAATCTACCGCAAGAGCAATTAAAAAAAGATTTATTTCAGGCGGACTACTGACAAGGTATTGTAAAATAATTGGACACAAATATCCAGATCACCAATGTTCAAGATGTAATGGAGAAGATAACATTATTTCAGAGGTACATCTAGGATAAAAGAAGATAAAATGTCAGCTGGAAAAATAAGATAAGAAGCAATAATGGAGATACAACAGATACGACAACAGCAGATACGACAACATAAACGGAGACAAGATATTAAATTATTGTATGGATTGTTTTTAGTCTTTACGTAAAAGAATTTTAATTATTGTTCCTATATGTAGACTTGTAGAATCTCTTAAAGGCTTTAGGTCTAGGTAGTAGCCTTTTTGACTTTTTATTAGTAGTTTTTTTTTAGCATTTAAAAAAAAAATGTGTGAAGATTGTAAAGTTTTTCATTCTATAAATGAAGGCATTGCAAAGCAAGCGTTCATGCGTTGAAGCAAATACTCTCTCCATTTCACAACAAATATTTTACTCAGTTAGTTAAAAAATAGACATATTTCAATGGAAAAAGCTATGGAGGAACAAACTTCAGAAATATCAAAACTACCCGAACAGGTATATTTATTTATGATTATGAATAGCTAAATTCATAATTCCCAACAATCATGAAATGATAAAATAAATTCATATTAGTTACTTTATA
>NW_025849589.1:0-1858 GCF_002878395.1 Capsicum annuum
TTGTGAGCTCATTTAGGATGAAATATATCTTAGTTGCTGTGGATTACCTATCCAAATGGGTCGAAGCAGTCGCTCTAGCTGATAATGAAGGTAAGAGTGTTGTGGCGTTCTTAAAGAGAAATATCTTCTCTCGTTTTGGGGTACCCCGTACCATTATAAGCGATGGAGGATCACATTGCTGCAACAAGCTATTCAGAGCCGTATTAGCAAAGTATGGGGTTAAGCAACATAAGGTAGCTACACCGTACCACCCACAAACTAGTTGGCAGGTAGAGGTTTCAAATCGGGGAATCAAGCTGATCCTTGCTAAGACTGTGAATGCCAGCAGGAAAGATTGGTCCAGGAAGCTGGATGATGCCTTATGGGCATATAGGATCGCGTTTAAGACACCAATTGGCATATCACCATACCAACTAGTTTATGAAAAGGCTTGTCACTTGCAAATTGAGCTAGAACATAAAGCAATGTGGGTATTGAAATAACTTAACCTGAACTGGGATGATGCTATAAATATGAGATTGGGACAGCTGAACGAGATGGATGAATTCCGTCTAAATACATATGAAAGAGTAGATCTTTACAAGAAAAGGATGAAAAAGTACCATGATCGGAGGATTATCCAACGAAACTTTCAGAAAGGCGATTTGGTACTCCTTTTCAACTCCAGACTAAAGCTGTTTCTAGGTAAGTTGAAGTCTAAATGGTCTGGTCCATTCAGAATCAGCCAAGTCTACTCATCTGGAGTAGTGGAGTTAGAAAACAATGATGGTAGTGTCTTTAAGGTGAATGGCCAAAGAGTGAAGCTATATATCGGTCCAACCGACTCGATAAAATGTATAGCCACCATATATCTTGATGAAGTCTGAGTAATCGAGATAACTATGTTGTGCCGCGACAATAAATCAAGCGCTACATCGGAGGAAACCCATTATTTTACTAGGATTTTGTTTTTGGTACATGAAAATTCAAAAAGAAGAGTCGAGCCACGACCAAAACTGAGGCGCTTGGTGGGAGGCAACCCATTCTTCTAATCATTTTTGTTATTTTTGATTAAGTGTAGGTGCATGAAGTACAAAGGAGGAGATTAGTCCCAATTTTGATTTGGAAATGAGCCATGTCAATGGTGGTAAGTTTAGGAGTGATGGAACAATACAGGTAAGTGGGAGTGGTCAAATGTGTAAGGCTCAAGTATGATTTGCATTATTGTCGCGCCTTAAATTATGTAGATTCGACCCAAAAAGTTTCGCGGTGCGACTTTATTTTGTGATTTTCAATGAGGTCTGTGGTGGTAGCGTAGGGATCGGGCCTTTTCAATCAAGAGTGCGCCGTATTTCCAATCGCCTATGCTCACTGCCTCACTTAGGCGATAGGTTAGGCGCCGTCTAAGTCAACATAGGCGATAGGTTAGGCGCTGCCTATGCCATTGCCTATGCTCACTGCCTCACATAGGCGATAGGTTAGGCGCCGCCTATGGTAACATAGGCGATAGGTTAGGCGCCGCCTATGTCAACATAGGCGATAGGTTAGGCGCCGCCAACTTATGCTTAGGCGATTCCATGGGCGCCGCCTATCAACGTAAGTTTTGGCTAATAACCCGTTTTTGAATGGATCAACCCGACCCATGTCTCATCTTTTAAATATATCCTCTACCCTTAAACCCCACTTAATTTTTCTTAAACCTAAGCGCCACCCAAATAACCTTTCCCTCTCCAAGCCCTTCTCTTTTCTCATCTAATCTTGCAGGCTCACCTCACGATTCGTCACGAATTTATCACCAAGTAAGTTATTATTTCATGTTCCGTAGTTGTTTTATTGCTATGCTTATAATGGTTAATTGGATTTTGTAGTAGTGCTTGGT
>NW_025849590.1:0-2095 GCF_002878395.1 Capsicum annuum
GCTCTTTCATATGCATTTAGACAGAATTCATCCATCTCGTTCAGCTGCCCCAATCTCATATTTATAGCATCATCCCAGTTCAGGTTAAGCTGCTTCAGTGCCCATATTGCTTTATGTTCTAGCTCAATTGGCAAGTGACAGGCCTTTCCATAAACTAGTTGGTATGGTGACATGCCAATTGGTGTCTTAAACACAGCGCTATATGCCCATAAGGCATCGTCCAGCTTCCTGGACCAATCTTTCCTGCTGGCATTCACAGTCTTAGCAAGGATCAGCTTGATTTCCCAATTTGAAACCTCCACCTGCCCACTAGTTTATGGGTTTTACAGTGTAGCTACCTTATGTTGCTTAACCCCATACTTTGCCAATACAGCTCTGAACAGCTTGTTGCAAAAATGTGATCCTCCATCGCTTATGATGGTACGAGGTACTCCAAAATGAGAGAAGATATTTCTCTTTAAGAACGCCACAACACTCTTACCTTTATTATCAGCTAGAGCGACTACTTTGACCCATTTGGATACGTAATCCATAGCTACTAAGATATATTTCATCTCAAATGAGCTTACAAATGGGCCTATGAAGTCAATACCCCAGACATCGAATAACTCTACTTCAAGCATTTTGGACATGGGCATCTCATGGTACTTTGAGATAGAACCTTGCCGCTGACACTGATCACATCTTCTTACAAAATCGTAGGCATCCTTGAATAATGAAGGCCAATAGTAGCCACTTTGCAGTACTTTCTTGGCCGTCCGTTCACCTGCATAGTGACCTCCAACTTGGGAAGCATGGCTTGCTTCCAGTATGCTAGGCACCTCTACATCTGGGATGCACCGCCTAATAATACCATCAGCACATCATCAAAAAAGATAAGGCTCATCCCAGAATTAATGTTTCACATCATGCATGAACTTTTTCTTTTGATGAAAGGAGAGATTCTCAGGAATCACTTCGGTTACCACGTAGTTAGCAAAATCTGCATACCACGCTAAGTTTTCCACCATAGTTGCTAGAATCTCTTCATCAGGGAATGCATCATCAATATCAAGGTCGGTCTGCACTGTGTGCTCACTCTCAAGTCTAGATAGATGATCAGCTACTTGGTTTTCACAACCTTTTCTATCCTTTACCTCGAAATTGAATTCTTGAAGCAGTAGCACCCACCTAATTAGCCTTGGTTTGGCATCCTTCTTTACCATTAGATATCTTAGAGCCACATGATCTGCATAAACCACTACTTTGGTTCCAACAAGTAAGCACGAAACTTTTCGAAAGCATCAACAACCACAAAAAGCTCTTGTTCAGTGACGGTATAGTTCTTCTGTGCTCCATTCAAGGCCTTTCTCGCATAGTAGATTGGATGAAATAGCTTTTCTCTTTATTGACCAAGTACAGCACCCAAGGCTACACCACTTGCATCACACATAATTTCAAAAGGTAGAGACCAATCGGGGGCTACAATAATAGGGGCTTCAACTAGCTTTCCTTTGAGGCATTCAAATGCCTTCAAGCAATCTTCACCAAAGTAAAACTTTGCCTCCTTCTCCAAAAGTTTGCATAATGGGTTTGCAATCTTGGAGAAGTCTTTAATAAACCTCTGATAAAAACCAGCATGACCGAGAAAACTATGAACCCCCTTCACAGAAATTGGAGGTGGTATTCTCTCGATAACTTCAATCTTGGCTTGATCAACTTCAATTCTCTTTTTAGAGACTTTATGCCCAAGAACAATGCCTTTCTTAACCATAAAATGGCAGTCCTCCCAATTTAGCACCAGATTGAATTCCACACATTGCTGCAAAGCCATACTCAGATATGTCAAGAATGACTCAAATGACTCACCTGCAACCAAAAAGTCATCCATAAACACCTCCAAGGTATCTTCAACCATATCAGAGAAAATGGACATCATACACCGCTGAAAAGTAGCAGGTGTATTACATAGCCCAAATGGCATTCGTTTGAATGCAAAAGTACCATATGGGCATGTAAAAGTGGTCTTCTCCTTATCTTCAGGAGCAATGTAAATCTGATTATATCTAGAATAACCATCCAAGAAATAGAACCATCCCTTTCCTGCTAATCGATC
>NW_025849591.1:0-1282 GCF_002878395.1 Capsicum annuum
ATAAAAACAAATTAGAATGCTATACTTGTGGAAGCATCGACCATTTAGCTAATGTATGTCCTAAAAGAAATAATAATAGAACTAGAAATTCTCAACTAATAGAGGATTTCCAAGAAACTTTACTAAATGTCGACGAATACATGTCAGATATAGAAAGTATATACTCAATAATAAGTATTGATATAAATGATAAAGATAATCCAAAATCCGATTCTTTATAATCATAAGAGGATAACTTAGTTAATGAGCTAGGACAAGAGATAGAGGATTTAGACTTAAGCAGAACTTATGAATTTAGAAGCAGAACTTATGAATTTAGAAAATAATGACACTAGTCTAATATGCAATGAAGATAAAGAATTCTCTACCATAAAAGTTTTAGTAAATATTAAAATAAAAGATGTAGAAATAGAAACTCTAGCATTAGTAGATCCCGGATGTACTAGTTGTTTAATCAATAAAGAAATAGTACCGGAACATTTACTAAAAGTACTTGAAAGACCTATAACAGCCACTCAAATGGATGGATCACAAAATATCTATAATTATTACATAGAAAAAGCACAAATAAGTTTCTTAAATACATGCAATAAATTCTATAACCCAGTTTACAATGTTAATAAAATATTAGCAAGAGATTTAAATATAGGATCAGATTTTGTTATCGGACTAAGATTTTGTAGACAGAATAAAGGAGGATGTCTCTTAACAAGAGATGGAATAATGCTCTTTAAAAATTGAACTTATACACTAGTACAAACAGTAACATTGCCAACAGTATATAGAACACTAAACACACATAAAACAAAATTGCTTCCAGAACCATGTTGTGACAATTGCCAAAACAATCAATGCTAAAATAGCAACCTGTCAAAAGAAAACAAAAATATAAAAGAAAACCTAGAAGAAGTTAGAAATTATACTCTGTTTAATGCAGAAGGACAAGAATGCTTAATAGATATAGAAAAGGACTATACCCTAATAAGTATAGAAACTCAGTTCTATAATTTTATAAAAGGAATGGATAAAATAGGAATAATAAACAGTCCAAAAGATTTAGAAAATATAATATCTATATTAGATAGAATGGAAATAATAAGGAAAGACCGTTAGCCCATTGGGACGCTAACGAGATAATGTGTAAATTAGATATAATTAATTCGGAATATACTATAAAAATAGCACCTATAGAAGCAAATAATGAAGATACTAAAGAATTTGATATACAAATAAACGAACTTTTACAATTAGAAGTAATAAGAAGATCTACCTCTAGACATAG
>NW_025849592.1:0-3108 GCF_002878395.1 Capsicum annuum
CTTTGAGGCATTCAAATGCCTTCAAGCAATCTTCACCAAAGTAAAACTTTGCCTCCTTCTCCAAAAGTTTGCATAATGGGTTTGCAATCTTGGAGAAGTCTTTAATAAACCTCTGATAAAAACCAGCATGACCGAGAAAACTACGAACCCCCTTCACAGAAATTGGAGGTGGTAGTCTCTCGATAACTTTAATCTTGGCTTGATCAACTTCAATTCCCTTTTTAGAGATTTTATGCCCGAGAATAATGCCTTTCTTAACCATAAAATGGCACTTATCCCAATTTAGCACCAGATTGAATTCCACACATCGTTGCAAAGCCATACTCGGATTTGCTAAGCATGACTCAATGACTCACCTACAACCGAAAAGTCATCCATAAACACCTCCAAGGTGTCTTCAACCATATCAAAGAAAATGGACATCATACACTGTTGAAAAGTGGCAGGTGCATTACATAGCCCAAATGGTATTCGTTTGAATGCAAAAGTACCATATGAGCATGTAAAAGTGGTCTTCTCCTGATCTTCAGGAGCAATGCAAATTTGGTTACATCCTGAATAACAATCCAAGAAATAGAACCATCCCTTTCCTGCCAATCGATCAAGCGTTTGATCCATGAATGGCATTGGGAAGTGGTCCTTTAACATCCACGAGTTTAGATTTCGGTAATCCATACACACCTTCAACCCTGTGACAGGCCTGAGTGGAATAAGCTCATTCTTCTCGTTCGCTACTGCTGTTATGCCCCCTTTTTTGGGCACACATTGTACAGGACTCAACCATTTACTGTCTGAGATTGGGTATACCACCCCTGCATCTAGCTACTTGATGATTTCTTTCTTCACCACCTCTTGCATAGGCGGATTCAGATAATGCTGATGCTCAATAGTGGGTATGCAATCTTCCTCTAGCTGAATCTTGTGCATACATATGCTAGGAGGGATACAAATGATATCAGCAATAGTCCAACCAATAGCTCTCTTACACCTCTTTAGAACAGAGATGAGAGGCACCTGTTGTTCACTTAAATCAGCAGCAATAATAATTGGCAGTGTATTTCCACTACCCAAGAACACATACCTTAGATGATTGGGTAGCTCTTTCAATTCTAACACCGGTGGCTTTTCAATGGATGGCTTCGCCGGTGGTGAAGGTCGATTCTTAAGGTCAAGGTCCAGCTTCTTGGGGGCATAAAAATACGACCCCATTCCTGTCAAAGCACAGATAGTTCCTTGACATCCTCACGATCAAAGTTCAAATGCACAGCAACCAATGGCTCAACAGTAAGCTGCTTCTCTAATGATAATTCCTTCTCATCCTTATAATAAATATCAACTATAGAGAACACATTTATATCCTTGGGCTTCTTAATTGATTTGCATACATCAAAATGTACCACTTCGTCATTCATCCGAAATAAAAGATCATTTGCTCACAAATCAATAAGCACACTTCCTATTATGAGGAAAGGTCGACCCAAGATTATGGTCACCTTAAAATCCACCTCGCAATCCAAAATAACAAAGTCTGCAGGAAAAATGAAGGTAGAAACCTTTAGTAATACATCATATAAGATACCAACAGGTCGTTTTACCAACCTATCTGCCATTACAAGCCGCATGTTGGTTGGTGTAGGATCCCCCAACCCCAACTGTCTAT
This sequence comes from Capsicum annuum, assembly GCF_002878395.1. NCBI lineage: Eukaryota > Viridiplantae > Streptophyta > Magnoliopsida > Solanales > Solanaceae > Capsicum > Capsicum annuum. The sequence goes on from NW_025849592.1 coordinate 1,661, forward strand.
AAATGGCTAGTGATATCAAATTAATGCTAGCCCCTAAATCACATAAAGCCTTAGCAAAATCTAAAGATCCAACCGTGCAAGGAATAGTGAAAGCACCCAGATCTGCCTTTTTCTGTACCAAAGACCTCGTCGCAATTGCACTGCAATAATGAAAATTATCTGCCAGTTCATAGCTCGCTGCCCTTTTCTTTGTCAAAAGGTCCTTCATGAATTTGGCGTACCCTGGCATTTTCTCCAGTGCCTCCACCAAAGACACATTTATAGTTAGTTGCTTTAGCATGGTCATGAATTTACTGAACCTGGTGTTATCAGCCTTCTTCTTTAGTTTCTGAGGAAAAAGTGGTGGTGGATTTGGAAGAGTTTTCTCCACCACTTTCTTTTCATTGTGCTTCCCATTATCAATCTTTTCAGACTGCTGACATCTAGGTGTAGTATCATGAATGTTCTCTTTCTGATTTTCAACTTCTACAAAATCATCACAATCTGCTTCAACAGTATTCTCCTTCATACTATCAACCACAGGCTTGCCCTTGGATGGATTTTCCAACACCTTACCACTCCTGGTTGTAATAGCCAAACATGATCCATTTTTCCTTAGATTTTGCACATGTCACTTGGTAAAGTGCCAGCTTTCCTTTGATTGAATGCCGCCGATAGTTGACTCATTTATTGTTCCAACTATTTTATTAAAGTGGAATGCGAGTCAACCAATTGATTCATTGAGGACAAATCATTTTTTACCTCAGCTAATCCCATGTTAGTTGCTTTCACTCCTTTCAACAGCTTAGCCATTATGTCCTCCATGGACATCTTCCTAAAGCTAGGTGCAACAGCTTCACGATTTCCAAAAGGGACATACAAACCGCTGCTGTCATTCTTATTCTTCCAATTCCCTTGGTCTCGGTCCCTGTATCTAGATTTTTCATAATAGTTCCTACCTTGGTTTCCTTGGACATTGCCTCGGAAACCTCCCTGATTATTCAAGTAATTTGCTTCTTCCTCAGAATCCAAGTCATCTCTTCCCTATGATACAACAGCTTTGACCTTTTCTGTCTTTCCTGATAATAAATGCTTAGTAAGAAGGTCCATCTACATTTTTATGTGAGCCATATCCTGGTCATGTTCCTCTTTTCTTCGCCTTTTTTCTGCCGTTATGCCAATAGATACAGTAGAGCTTGCTACCTCAGAATCCCTGGTATGCAATAGCTGGATCATGGTACTAGTGATATTGAACTTGGCTCTGGGTTCCAAGGGCGGAGAAATAATAGCCCTTGTGGCACTAGCCCCATCCAAGTCATCATCATCATCATCAAAAGCAACTTGCACAGCTCGGTGTTCGGGTCTCATCCTAGCTTGACGATCTCTGTTGACATTCCTATTCACTAGTGCAGCCACATTATCTGCACGCCTTGGATTTAATAACTCATCATCACCCAGGTCCTCATCAT
>NW_025849593.1:0-1156 GCF_002878395.1 Capsicum annuum
AAGTTTAGGTACTTGACATATTAACTTGTCAATTGAAGTTACTAAAGAGTTGTCACTTGAGTAGTGAATTAGTGACTCAAATATGATTAAGTTTAGCTAGTTGAAGTGTGAACTTGTCAGTTGAATTAACTAAATTTGATTACTTTACTAGTGAACTAGTGACTCAAAAATGTTTAAGTTTAGGTAATTGAAATGTATTTTTTGAATTTACTAAAGTGTTGTCACTTCAGTAGTTAATTAGTGACTCAAAATGTTTAAGTTTAGGTACTTGAAATGTGAACTTGTGTTTTGAATTTACTTAAATGTGATCACTCGAATAATTAATTAGTGACTCGAAAATGTTTTAGTTTAGGTTCTTGAATTGGGAACTTTTCAATTGAATTCACTAAAGTGTGGTCACTTGAGTAATGAATTAGTGACCCGAAATGTTTATGTTTAGGTACTTGACATATTAACTTGTCAATTGATGTTACTAAAGAGTTGTCACTTGAGTTCTGAATTAGTGACTCAAATATGATTAAGTTTAGGTAGTTGAAGTGTGAACTTGTCAGTTGAATTAACTAAATTTGATTACTTTACGAGAGAACTAGTGACTCAAAAATGTTTATGTTTAGGTAATTGAAATGTATTTTTTGAATTTACTAAAGTGTTGTCACTTCAGTAGTTAATTAGTGACTCAAAATGTTTAACTTTAGGTACTTGAAATGTGAACTTGTGTTTTGAATTTACTTAAATGTGATCACTCGAATAATTAATTAGTGACTCGAAAATGTTTTAGTTTAGGTTCTTGAATTGGGAACTTTTCAATTGAATTTACTAAAGTGTGGTCACTTTAGTAATGTATTAGTGACCCGAAATGTTTAAGTTTAGGTACTTGACATATTAACTTGTAAATTGAAGTTACTAAAGTGTGGTCACTTGAGTAGTGAACTAGTGTCTCAAAAATGTTTAAGTTTAAGTAGTTGAAATGTGAACTTGTGTTTTTAATTTACTTCAGTATGGTCACTTGAGTAGTTATTTAGTGACTCAAAAATGTTTAGGTTTAGGTAGTTCAAATGTGAACTTGTTAATTCAATTTACTAAAGAGTGGTCACTTGAGTAGTGAATTGGTGACTCGAATATGATTAAGTTTAGGTATTTGAAGTTTGAACTTATC
>NW_025849594.1:0-1081 GCF_002878395.1 Capsicum annuum
CATGACTTTAAAGAGCTAACACTCAACAATTAGCAGCCTATGATTCTTCATATTAATTTGGACCTATTTTCGTTAGTCACAACAATCAGACCCCGGGTTTATTACCTGGGTTCTTGCTTGGAGCTGACGTGTTTCTTCCTCTTTGGCATGCACTTTCTCCTCAATCTTCATAGAGAACTGACATCAATATCAAAAACTTCTTTTAGATTTTATACGACGTTTTATAAGACACAAGAAATTGGTCCTTGCCTCTTTCCTTTTCTTGGCCCGCTCTTCAGTTTTGAAATAGAAACTAGATCCATTTTGTTTTATGCCTGGTTGACATGAATTTCCACTCTCCTTATCCCTGTACAACAAAAATATGTCTAAGATATATGTTTATGAACACAATATGGAGTTAAAGCTCAAAATTTCTCCACGACATATACCTGTTTACACTTTGATATAATCTATGGCTAACTTTCCCCGTACAGGAAGCACGAGAAGCGATAACCTTTCTTGCTATTGGCTGTTCTTCAGTGCTACATCATTCAATAATAAACGAGGTTGAGAAAAATAGGAAGAATCAGTGCTACCAAAATATCCCACATTTTCAACATGATAAAGCAGCATACCTTTTATATTAATTAAGTACATTAGCTTTTCAACCCGAAGAAGCCTATATAAAGCAAGTTATTTGTTACCGTAAAATTCGATGATCAATTTAAGAATAACTGATGAACAATCTAACTAAAAAAAAAGTTAAGTAATAGTTCAACAGAATTGAAATAGCAAGTTTACTCATCTGCATTGAAATTTGAAGATAACACTAAGCCTAAACCTGATACAAACCTCTTGATCATTAAAACCTGAATTTTCAGCACCGAGATTAAATTTGCTTAAGCTTCCAGACGTTCAGGAACACTCTGAAGAACATCAAAACTATTGGTATCTTGTTTAGTTTGGGGTCCAGAATGGCAACTTATACTATCTTCTCCGCCACATTCTGTGACTTCAATGTCTCCGATGCTTGATCCTTCTCCCCCATATTTTGTGACTTCAATGTATCCACTGTTTGATTTATCAAAACTCTCCTCAAAGC
>NW_025849595.1:0-240 GCF_002878395.1 Capsicum annuum
CTTATTTTTTATCTTCTTTGTTGTAATTATATTCTATATCCTTTTTTAATTTTTTTTGTAAAGGCTTTAGGTTTTCTACTAATTTTGGTATATATTCTCTTACTTGGTTTACAAATCGTAAAAATGATTGTAATTTCTTTTTTGTATCTAATTCTTCTTTTGAATTAATTTTTTTTACTATATGTTGTTGTATTTTTTACTTCACTTTTATCTATTTGTATTCCTAAAAACTCTATCTGA
>NW_025849595.1:340-2054 GCF_002878395.1 Capsicum annuum
TTTTTTTTACTATATGTTGTTGCATTTTTACTTCACTTTTATCTATTTGTATTCCTAAAAACCCTATCTTTCAGCTTTCTTTTCACTTAAACTTATTCCCGAATTTTCTATTATATCTGTAAATTGTTCTAATAATTTTAAATGTTTTTCTTTAGTTTTTGTATATAGTAGTATATCATTAATGTATACTATACAATTAGGTAATTGTTTAAAATAACTATCCATAAAGTGTTGATATCAACCTGGTACATTTTTATATCCAAATGGTAATACGTTCCATTCATAAAATCCTTGTACCATAAATACGGTTAATTCCTTAGAATTTTCATCTAACTTTAAGTGGTAAAATCCTGATTTACAATCAAATTTACTAAAATAATTATATCCTTGTATTTGTCTTATTTTTAATATCTTATTTGGTATTGTATAATTATATGTCATAGTTTTTGCATTTAGGTTTCTATAATCAATAATCATTCTACTTTTTCCTCTTTTTTGTTCACTATGTTTATTTACTATAAATGCTGGACTATTGTGTTTACTATTGTTTTTTGTATAGACTATTTTTCTAATAATTCATCTATACACATTTTAAATTCTTTTAAATCGTCAAAATTATATGTTAATGGATTTTGAGTTATTATGCTATTTTTATCTATTAATTTAATTTTTATAGTAGTTTTATGTTTTTCCTATCCTTTTAATGGATCTTCACTATATAATTGTTTTAATTTTTTCTTTATTATTTCTACCTTATCTATTGAAAATATAGTTTTTTCTTTTTTAGTTATCGAAAATACAACTAGTTCTACTGTGTCTTCTGTATTTTTTATATTTTCTAACTTTTGTGTAATTTTTTCACTTCCTTCTATCCAATCAGTATTCTTTCTTATTTTACTAATAACTCTTTTTGCTCTTACTTTTTGTTTACATGGTGTTGTAAACCAACTATCTGTTTTAGTTATTATATGTGGATATAATTTATCTGAAAATGACATTCCTAAAAGCATATCTTTTGATGTTAGTTCATAATTATATATTTTTTCTGTTGTTGTTATTTTATCCCATATTTGTATTTTTATATTTTTAGCTTTATATATAATTAAGCTTCTTTTATTATTAAATTCTTTGAATACTATTGGTGTTTTGAAATTATCCCATTTACTTGTTTGGTAAACAGTTGTATCTACATGAGTCTGCTTCTATTCATGTATCTATCATAGGTGTATAATACCTATTATAATATTCTTCTACTATTATTTTTACAATTACATATATTTTCATATCATGTTAAAGCTCTTTTTATGAATAATCTTTCTTTATTATATGTTCTAAATAATTGTGTATGTTCTATATTGTATGACTTTACTTGTTCTAACTATTTTATTCCTAATATTATGTCTGCTTTTTGCTTTTCTTCCTTTATTTTAAATTCTATTTTTATTTTTCTAACTCCTATTATTATTTCTTTTTTTGCTGTATCTTTAATGTTTGTTAGACTCCTTGATAGATCTGGGCATATATTACTATTAGATTTTATTTCTTCACTTTTTACTAGATATTTTGCTATATAATTTTCTTCTTGTCATATGTTTAAGAGTATTAAATATTCTTTTTCATTTATTGTTCATGTTATATAATATTGATTTAAATTAACTGTTGAAGTGTTTCATTACTTGTTCTTTTTGATGAGCTTGATGATTCTGGTTTTTCA
>NW_025849596.1:0-1092 GCF_002878395.1 Capsicum annuum
AATTATCAATTCATCTTTAATTTTAGTTAAATCAATTTAGTTATTACTAGTAATTGCTTAATTTTAATTATTTTAAATCAAATTGGTCAATTGATCATTCGACTTAGGCGAAACACTTAGTTGATCATGTAATTACTATAAAATTAATTGAAATTGTAAGTGAACTTACTAATTCATCGTTAATTTTAGTTAAATCAATATAGTTATTTCTAATTATGGCTTGGTTTGAATCATTTCAAATAAAATTGGTCAATTGATCACTCTACTCAGGACGAACATACTTAGTTGATCATGTAATTACCATGAAATTAATTGAAACAGTAATTGAACTTATTAATACTAGTTAAATCAATTTAGTTATTACTAATATAATGGCTTAATATGAATCAATAGATGACTAAGATGTTACAAAAGATGAGTAATCTGTTGAAAATGATCAAACAGATAAAGACATTTGTTGCAACAGATTAGTCACCTATTGCAATAGATTAGTAATCTGTTGGAAATAACAAACAGATAAAGTCATATGTTGAAACAGATTGGTCATCTGTTGCATATGACCAACAGATAAAGACATTTGTTATAACAGATAACTAATTTATTGCAACATATGTGTATATCTGTTTGATAATTTTCAACAAATGACTCATCTGTTGCAATAGGCTATACACTTAAATGATCATGTAATTACTATGCGATTAATTGACATTGTAATTATTAAATCAATTTGGCTATTACTAATAATGGCTTAATTTGAATCATTTCAAATAAAATGAGTCAATTGATCACTCTACTCAGAACGAACACACTAAGATGATCGTGTAATTAATATGAGAATAATTAAAATCGTAATTGAACTTATCAATTCAACTTTAATTTTAGTTATGTCAATGTAGTTATTACTAATAATATCTTAATTTGAATCATTTCAAATAAAATTGGTCAATTAACACTTTACTCAAGACGAATACACTTAGATGAATTAACACTTTACTCAAGACGAATACACTTAGATGATCATGTAATTACTAACTATGAGATTAATTGAAATCGTAATTAAAATTATCAATTCATCTTTAATTTTAGTTAAAT
>NW_025849596.1:1192-2225 GCF_002878395.1 Capsicum annuum
TTTAATTATTACTAATAATTGCTTGATTTTAATTATTTCAAATAAAAATGGTCAATTGATCATTCTACTTAAGACAAAACACTTAGTTGATCATGTAATTACTATAAAATTAATTGAAATTGTAAGTCAACTTACTAATTCATCTTTAATTTTAGTTAAATCAATTTAGTTATTACGAATAATGGCTTAATTTGATTCATTTCAAATAAAATTGGTCAATTGATTACTCTAATCATGACAAATACACTTAGTTGATAATTTAATTACTATGAGATTAATTGAAATTATAAATTTATCTTTAATTTTAGTTAAATCAATTTAGTTATTACTAATAATATCTTAATTTGAATTATTTGAAATAAAATTGATCGATTGATCACTCTACTCGGGACTAATACACTTAGTTAATTATGTAATTACGATGAGATTAATTGAAATTGTAAGTGAACTCATTAATTCATGTTTAATTTTAGTTAAATCAACATAGTTATTACTAATAATGACTTAATTTGAATCATTTAAAATAAAATTGGTCACTTAATTATTCTACTAAGGATGAAACACTTAATTGATCATTTAATTATTGAGATTAATTGAAATCGTAATTGAACTTACTAATTCATCTTTAATTTTAGTTAAATCAATGTAGTTATTTTTAATAATGGTTTAATTTGAATTATTTCACATAAAATTTGTTAATTAATCATTCTACTCAGTACAAAACACTTAATTGATCATGTAATTACTATGAAATTAATTGAAATCGTAATTGAACTTACTAATTCATCTACAGTTTTAGTTAAATCAATATAGTTATTTCTAATGATGACTTAGTTTGAATCATTTCAAATAAAATTGGTTAATTGATCACTCTACTCAGGACGAACATACTTAGTTGATCGTGTAATTACCATGAGATTGATTGAAACTATAATTGAACTTATTAATTCATATTTTATTTTAGTAATCAATTTAGTTATTACTAATAATGACTTAATGTGAATCAATAGATGACTAACATGTTACAACAGAT
>NW_025849596.1:2325-5255 GCF_002878395.1 Capsicum annuum
ATTCTACTAAGGATGAAACACTTAATTGATCATTTAATTATTGAGATTAATTGAAATCGTAATTGAACTTACTAATTCATCTTTAATTTTAGTTAAATCAATGTAGTTATTTCTAATAATGGTTTAACTTGATTTATTTCACATAAAATTTGTTAATTAATCATTCTACTCAGTACAAAACACTTAATTGATCATGTAATTACTATGAAATTAATTGAAATCGTAATTGAACTTACTAATTCATCTACAGTTTTAGTTAAATCAATATAGTTATTTCTAATGATGACTTAGTTTGAATCATTTCAAATAAAATTGGTTAATTGATCACTCTACTCAGGACGAACATACTTAGTTGATCGTGTAATTACCATGCGAATAATTGAAACTATAATTGAACTTATTAATTCATATTTTATTTTAGTAATCAATTTAGTTATTACTAATAATGACTTAATGTGAATCAATAGATGACTAACATGTTACAACAGATGAGTAATCTGTTGGAAATGACCAAACAAATAAAAATATCTGTTAAAAATGACCAAACAGATATAGACATTTGTTGCAACAAATGACTCACTTGTTGCAACAACTAATTCATCTATTGAAAATTATCAAACAGATATAGACATCTGTTGCAACAGATGACTAAGTTGTTGCACATATGACTCATCTGTTGGAAATTACTAAATAGACAAAATATGTGTTGAAAAGCAACTTAAAATACTAAAGCTCAAATATTTTTTAGGAGAACTCAAATGTTTTCCCCCTTGTCTAAGGTCTTGTCTTTAATTTTAGTTAAATCAATTTAATTATTATTAATAATTGCTTAATTTGAATCAACAAATGACTAACCTGTTATAAGCATTTATTGCAACAGATGACTAACTTGTTGCAACAAATAAGTGATCTGTTGAAAAATAATTAAAATACTGGGGAACTCAAACATTTTTAGGAGAACTCAAATGTTTGTCCCATTGTCTTAAAGACTTGTCATTAATTTTAACTAAATCAATTTAGTTATTACTAATAATTGCTTAATTTGAATAAACAAATGACTGACATATTGCAACAGATGATTCATCTGTTGAAAATTATCAAACAGATAGAAAATCTGTTATAATAGATGGGTTATCCATTAGAAAGCAATTAAAATACTAGGGAACTTAAATATTTTTAGGAGAACTCAAACGTTTGTCCCCTAGATCCTTTTGCATTTGATGTATGATACACTATTTTTATCTTCTTTACCCGTTTCATAAAATTTTTCATGTGTTTCACTTATTCGTTGTGTCCTTGTTGAAATTTTTAGAATTTTTTAAAGTCAAATTTTGTTCGTATATCACTTAGACATTACTTTATAGGTGATTTTGTAAGTATAATTATGATTTTTGTTGAATATTTTATTTGGTATATTTGATACTGCTATAATGGATAGAACCTACAACATGAATCCAATATATGAGTCATTTATTGCAACAAGTGAGTAATCTGTTGCAACATATGACTAATCTGTTGCAACAGATGACCCATATATTGAATTCATGTTACAACACTATAATACAAATCCAACAGATGAGTAATCTGTTGCAATAGATTAGTCATATATGTTGCAACAGATTACTCATATGTTGCAACATATTAGTCAATATGTTGCAACAGATTAGTCAATATGTTGCAATATATTAGTCAATATGTTACAACAGGTTACTCATCTGTGCAACAGATTACTCATCTGTTGGATTCACGTTACATGTTTTATCTACTGTTGAAAAAACAGCAGTAGCAGATACACCCAGATGAGAAATTCAACTAAAAATTATAACTTTACTTACTAAAATCACCTATAAGTAATTCCCAAATGATATACGAATAAAATTTGACCTAAAAAAATTTGATCAAGTAGCAATAGTAGCGGTAACAACAATGTTCAACAACAAGAAGATGATGATGATGAACAAGAAGAGATGATAATGAAGAATAAGATGATGATAATGAAGAAGATGATGATGAACAACAATGAACAACAAAAATCACGAAGAAAGAGAAAACTCCAATAAATGAGAAGAGAGAGAAATGTGCCTTTTTTCCCTCTATTTCTAGTTATATTAGGTTTTACATTGGATCAAAGTGTAAATTAAAAAACTTATGGGTTATTTTTAAACTTTTCTTACTTTCTTAATCCTTAATAAAGTAATTGTCACCTCCACTCAATTATTAAGACTTGTGTCACCCACACTTCATTATAAAACTCTTTTGTCACCTAGAGCCCAAGGCCCCGTGTTACTTTAAATGCAAATATTTATTTTTATTGTTTATTTTTTAATGTATCGTGGCATTAAATTCATCTTTATGTAACGATGAGAAATCTCATTTTATATAATGACAAATTTGATGTGAGCGCATCATTATCTTTTTCATTTTCCTCATTTTGTCTTTGCTTATTATTTTTTTAGTCTTCTAGTTTCTAATGTGTAATATTATGTAACGATAAGCAACAATACAATTTATCCAAACAATGCAACACGATACGATATGTAACAACCATGATGGATCAAAATTTCCATTAAAGCGGGTCAAAATATAAAGAATAATATATATTGGATGTCGAGGGGATTCAACATAATACATACATACATTGAATTTCCTTTGAAAAGAGTAGATTTGCCCCTAATGGTAAAGTATTTTAGCATGTTGCAATAGACGACTAATCTTATTTTTCTAGCTACTAATCTCACTTACGACGAATGCTTACATAAAGTTATCTTTTAAGTGACTTGACACCAAATTATAACTTTGACCTTAAACTTTGACAGTGCACAAATATCACCTTTAACTATTCAAAACTGCACAAATATGACCTCCAATCCTATATGGCAAAACGCGTGTTCAACACGCAAAACTGGGCGCGTCTAGCTTAAAATCTAAGG
>NW_025849597.1:0-2834 GCF_002878395.1 Capsicum annuum
TTTCCATCTCTTGGGCATTCCACCATATTGAGACTTCCACCCTGACACTCTATCCCAAATGAAGTCTAGGCAAGTACTAAGTAAGTGAGTCGTAAGATTTTTAAAAATAGTCTTAAATTTTTGAAAATAATTTTGAAAACTTCTATAAAATTTTAGAAAATTTCTGTCAGTCATGTCATGTACTAGCTCAATGAACGTTTTTCTCGCGGTTCTGACTATGTCCGATGGATGGTTTCCAAAACTCATGATTATTGTTGGAGAGTTTCTTCAAGTAGTTCTATCATAGCCAAAAATTGAGTCTGCCTTACAGTTGGTGGTTTCCAAAGCTTTAACCTCTGGTGCTGGGGAATTTGGAATATGTTCCGGCATTTGGTGGAAATTTTGAGGTCTTCTTCAAAATTTCTGCCCTAGTTTAAACTTGTTTGAGATAATACCAATCTAAGTGGATCTGAAGTCTTTACTGATCTTCATTCTCTTTGTTGGATGTCGATCTTCTCTAGTGAATTTTTGAGATTTCTTCTCAAAAATTCTGCCCCAGTTTCCATTTCCTAGGGTTATATAACCGAGCCGTTAGGACGACTACGTATCCCGTTGAAGTAGGAATCAGGTCAAACATAGTTCAGGGCTACGCTAGGGATATATATAGAAAAATCTAATGGGTTGACCGAAGCTGACGTAGGCCACCTATGTATCCTTTTTGTTGGGAATTCAGGTCATCACGTAGTTCATACAAAAAGAGAAACGATAAATTATCCTAAGGGGTTGACTGAAATTGACATAGGCCGCCTATGTATCCCTTTCTTGGAAATTTAGGTCAAACGTAGTTCGTACATAAAGAGAAATGATAAATTATCCTAAGGGGTTGATCGAAGCCGACATAGGCCGCCTACGTATCCCTTTCTTGGGAATTCAGGTCAAACGTAGTTCGTACATAGGTGGGAAAGGATAAATTTTCCTAAGGGGTTGACCGAAGCCAACATAGGCCGCCTACGTATCCCTTTCTTGAGAATTCAGGTCAAACGTAGTTCGCGCATAGGGGGGAAAGGATAAATTTTCCCAAGGGGTTGACCGAAGCCGACATAGTCCGCCTACGTATCCCTTTCTTGGGAATTTAGGTCAAACGTAATTTATGCATAAAGAGAAAGGATTCTACGCAGTTACACACTAGCAAACAACATTATTACAAAGGTGATTACAAATAAACTAAGAAAACACAAAAACTAGAACGTCATTCAGACATAATATCTCTTTACCGCATAAAATTGATTGGTTTGGTCCACTCTGTGCCATCCATCTCAGACAAAATCAGAGCTCCTCCAGATAGCACCTTGCGAACTATGTATGGCCTTTGCCAGTTTGGAGCAAACTTGTCCTTGTACTCCTCTTGGTGAGGGAATATTTATTTGAGAACCAGTTTCCCCATTTCAAATGCTCGAGTCCTTACCTTTTTGTTAAAGGCACGAACCATCCTATGTTGATACAGCTGACCATGGCATACAGCGGCCATTCTCTTTTCATCAATTAACATAAATTGTTCACAGCGAGCACGGACCCATTCTTCGTTACTCAGTCCAGCTTCCTGAATAATCCTTAGGGAAGGTATTTTGACCTCAGCGGGTATCACAGCTTTATTCCCGTAAACTAGTAAATGGGAGTTGATCCTGTGGAGGTTCGAACTGTTGTTCGATACCCTAGCAAGGCGTAAGGTAACATCTCATGCCATGATCTATCATTTTCGACCATTTTTCTCAAGATCTTCTTAATATTCTTATTAGCAGCTTCTACGGCTCCATTCATTTGGGGACGGTATGCTGTCGAGTTACGATGCATAATCTTGAACTGATCACAAATTTTTTTCATCAATTGACTGTTCAGGTTTGCCCCATTATCAATAATAATCGATTCTATCACTATGAATCGGTAAATCAAGTTATTCCTGACGAAATCTGCAACCATTTTCTTAGTAACAGCTCTGTATGAAGCAGCTTCAACCCACTTAGTCAAATAATCGATGGCGACTAAAATAGATCTATGTCCATTCAATGCCGATGGATCTATTGGTCTGATAAAATCCATGCCCCAAGCTACGAAAGGCCAATGAGAATTCATTGTGTGAAGCTCGTGTGGAGGCATTCGAATCAGATCTCCGTGTATTTGACATTTTGGACATCTCTGCACAAACTTACTACAATCATTTTCCATAGTCATCCAGAAGTAACTGGTTCTTAGGATCTTTCTGGCAAGGACAAACCCATTCATGTGGGGCCCACAAACTCTAGCGTGTACCTCGTTTATCAACTTATTCGCTTCTGCCGCATCGACGCATCTTAGGAATCCCAAATCAGGAGTCCTTTTAAAAAGAATTTCTCTATTTGGAAAGTAATTCTTGCCAAACGCCGGATTGTCTTCTTTTGGTTGTTACTAGCCTCTTCAGGATATATTCCAAATTCCAAATACCTCTTAATGTCATAGTACCAAGGCCTTCCATCAGGCTCCTCTTCCATGTGTATGCAATGCGCGGGTTGTTCCTTCAGGCTTATTTCCAAAGGATCGATGTAACTCTAATTCGGGTGCTGAATCATGGAAGATATCATGGCCAAAGCATCAGTAAACTCATTTTGTTTTTGTGGGATATGTCTAAAATCAACATGCTTGAATCTTCGACATAATTCTTGCACCAGCTCCACATAAGGAGTAATCTTGGAGTTTTTTACCGCCCATTCTCCCCGTACCTGGTGAATCAGAAAATCTGAATCTCCGATAGCTAGAAATTCACGAGCACCCATATCAAGTGCCAATTTGAGCCCCAGGATGCAAGCTTCATATTCAGCCAT
>NW_025849598.1:0-1722 GCF_002878395.1 Capsicum annuum
TTTATGCTTACATTATCTTTGGAGCTGGGTCGGTGAGTCGGTCAATGTCCACTGGGTACCACGTGTTTGGTAATCATACTATGCTTTTGGATCTTGTAGATCATAGTATGATTTCTCACCATTGATGTGGTCATGATGTAGATTAGCCATGAATCAGAGATTTGGGGTGAGCTCCTGACGTTCGGAGTACTCCTGCTCTATCTTTTATAGTTGACAAACATATATATGAAAATATTAAATGACAGGTAGGTCATAAAGATGCTAAATGATATGTTGAGGATTCTATAATTAGGGGTTTATACTAGAATTTTACTTGTTGTTATGATTTTTTCGTATTTATTATTGATTTTATTTGTTTCTAATTCTAGTTGGTTGATGATGCTTACCAGTATATGTGGTTGTATTGATGCTACACTTACTATACCTCCACTCGGGAGTATAGGCATGGTGCAGGTTAGTTGGAGTTTCTATAGCAACGATGCCGGTCACTCAGTATCAGCTTCTACTATTTTTATTCTGTAAGAACGATGTGTCATGGACGTACCTACTCATTGTCGAATGCTCGCATACTAGTCTAGGTTAGGTTCTGGAAGTCTCTTATAGTTATTTTTCACATCTATTTTTCATATCTAATGTATTAAAACAAGTTATGGAACGAATAGATTTAATAATCATTTCTAAACTATTGAGTTAAGATGATCGATACAATTTTTTTTTGTAAATAAAATAATTTTATTCATACCAAAGTGAGTCTTTTACAAACCAGGCATGAGTTGACCTCTTGCCTCTCAAAATTGAAATACAAACAATCTATAGCTAAACTTTCGTATCTATTACATCTTTTATTAACAAATACAAGCTGCTAAGGAACATTGTTCTGTTGTAATAGTATAGCTTGCCATTGTATTTTTTTCTACCTGTGATGTGGACGTGCACTACAATTTCCTTATATAGTTTGTCAGCATAGAATTAGCCAGCTTGGAAACTGAGGTGATTTCTTTCACTTCAAATTATAGCAACCAGCATACTAAACACACAACTGATGATGGCTCTCATTCCTGACTTTTTTTTGCCCAGTTAGAAGCCCATTTGACCTCTTCTTCCCAGCCACCCATAGTTCTTTGTATCCTCAGCCAATTCAGCAGCTTTTGCCACATGTTCTTTGTCACTGTTCAACCAAAGTATAGGTGGTCTAGTGTTTCTACTTGTGAATCATAGAAAATGCATGATTATGGAACATGAATACCAAACTTCAGTAATCTATCCACTATTGCAAGTCTTCTTTTGATGGCCAGCCATAAGATGAACTTATGTTAGGGATGTATGCTTCGTTGAAGTACAATGCTCTTCCATGGTACCTTTTGGTATTGAGGTAATAGCTGTAAATAAATTTTCTTGATGTTTTATTTACCTTTAACAACCATTGCCTAAATTCTAGTTATGAGATCACCTTGCATAGTTGAGCATTGCATGATATATGTTCTAGATGCCAGTATTTTCCTTACCACCCAAGTGGAATTTGCTGGTATACTGTATGTTTTTGCTTCTTCAGACTTCAAATAATACTCTTGGACCCATTTTATCCAGAGAGAGTCTTTCTTTTCATTGATTGCCCATAAAAGCTTCAAGATTGCTGCCTTATTCCAAAGTCTTATATCCTATATATTCAGCCCTTCTGCACCTTGTGGCATGCAAATTTTTTCCCAAGAAATAAGGGATTTT
>NW_025849599.1:0-3320 GCF_002878395.1 Capsicum annuum
GGTAGTTTATTGTTTCCGAAAGATGGGGGTTTAAAGTTCACAATGAATCAATCTTCACTTTCTGAATTATAGTATTTTTATCAATATAAATGGGAAACCAGAGTTATGATCACCAAAGGTTTTGGGTATTGACAGATACTAGGTAATGCTAGAGACCCTCAGAATGAGTAGAACAACAGAATATCCCTGACTATGATACTATCTGACTTATCTCTCGACTTTACAAGACAATTTATTATCTAATTCTCTTGAACTTGGATAATTTATCTATATCCAAATGGATGTTATCTCAGGTAGATTAATCCAGTTACGGCATTAATCATTAAATAGAAGGTTGGTAACTTCCGAGTCCGTATTGATAATTCCCATCCTCTAGTCTATTTCTCCGTTAGAAGCAAATAAAACCTAAGGCATAATCTAATGTTTGCAACCACTAGATTTCAGTTAAAACCTCAGAATTTCAAGATGTTCTACTACTCCTTGAATCCGTTAAATACCTAGCATCATATCAAACCCTAATCCTTGGATCCCATAACCCCAGCTAATGGAATTAGCCACTTATAATTTGATGAAAGAAATCACAAGTTGAATTCATGATGATAATAATCAACTTACGTATAGATGGAAAACAACAAGCAATTTCTTCAGTTAAATCCCAAGTTAGAAACCCAAGAATAGTTGATAAGAAAGAAAACTAAGAATAATTGGCGAAAGAGAACAATATACCTATTTCTCTCTCCAAAGTTCTTATTCTGAATAATGAAAACTTGATAATTTAAAAACCCTCAAAATTACTATTTATACTAAAGCCTAATTAAGGTAATAAAATAATAAAATCACAGCTGGGCTCAGATTTAGGTAACGGCATATTGGTGTTGATCGTCAGACTTCTGACGGTGTCTCAGATATGTCATCAGAAGTCATGCCTTCTTAACCTGTTCTACCTCACTCTGATGATGTCCTCCGACAGCTTACCAGAGGAGTGATAGCATGTAGCAAATGTTGTCAGACCTTCAGCTTATTTCACCATATTCTGTCCCATTTGACAGCATCTTCTGACGGCTTACCACACTTGTGATGACATATTGAGAATGTCGTCACCTTCATCCAGCAACTCTTCTTCACTTTTCTTCTTGATGCCTTTTTTTGGTAGCTTACCACATCTCTGACGGCTTGCAAGAAATGCCGTCAGACTCATATTAGCTCACTTGTACCAGATTTTACTTGTTTTGTTCATCTTTCCTATGTTTTTCTCCTATCCTTGCTACAACTACAATATCACAAGAAAACGATCAAAAATAACCAAAAGTTTCTTAAGAATTCACAATTATTTAGAGTTAAAAGCCTCAAATGTGTTAACATCTGCTCACACATCAGGCTCTAATATCTTCTCATTATGCTCTTTGACATAAATTTGAACCGAGTCGAGCGAGCCAAAAGTGATAGATATTTGATGAGAACTGGTTGTCTCATCGTCGAAGAAGATTTTCTTTTCTTTTGCCAGTTGCATGACTTTATCTTTAAAGACAAAGCATTTCTCCAGAGGGTGACTTATGAGCCTATGATACTTACAATAATTAGGATTATTGGTCCTTCCAGCTTCGTTGGGATGCTTCATCTCTGGGAGTTCGATGAGATTATGCTGAAGGAGTTCATAAAAAATCTCAGCAACATCAGAATCAAGGAAGGGATATTTCTTTTCTTGCACCTCCTTTAAAGTTTTCTGATTCGGACGTGCTCCAGAAGTCGTCTTCACACTTTGCTTCTTGCTTACCTTTGTGGTGACCTTTACAGGAGACACATCAACATTCATGGACTCTTTGTTTTCATTTTTGGGAACAAACTTGCCCCATCTTTGGGGCTCCTGCTTTTTCTTTCCCCTTCGAGAGTCATGGATAGGCGCTCCTTTCTTTTCAGTAGAAGACATGCTCAAATCCATATCGTGAGCACGAGTAGTTAGCTCTTCAAAGGATTTTGGTTTAATTTCTTGCAAGATGTAGAGAAGCCCCCAGTGCATTCCTTGGACCCATATCTCTATTGCAGAAGCTTCACTGAGCCTATCTTTGCAGTTTAGACTCGCATTTCTCCATCGATTGATGAAGTCGATGACTGGCTCATTCTTTCTTTGCCGAGTATTTGTGGTCTCTATCATGCTCACTATACGCCTTGTGCTATAAAACCAATTTAGGAACTCGTGTTTCAATTGCTCCCAACTATCGATGGAGTTAGGCTCGAGGTTTATATATCAATCAAAGGTATTTCCCTTTAGGGAACGAACAAACTGTTTGATAAAATAGTCACCGTAAGTTCCAGCATTATTACATGTCTCGACAAAATATGCGACATGTTATTTTGGGTTACCTTTGCCCTCAAATTGTTAAAATTTAGGAGGTTTCTAGCCAGCAGATATTTTGAGGCTATCTATTCTTATAGTGTAAGGCTTGGCATATGTAAAGGAAGACTTGGTGACAACATCATACTTGTCTTTGAGGGTCCCTTCAATAAATTCCCTCAATTACCCAATCGGGATCATTCCCTTAGCAGAAACTTGCACCTCTTTAGTCGATGGTGTTTGTTTCACAAGATTTTTTTATCTCATGAACCTCTGGAGCTTTTCCCGGTGCATGGCTAGATTCTTCTTCTATCAATTCTTCTACCTTATCCACTATCTTATCAGTCCTAGCCTCTTGATTCTGAACATAGTTGGTTAGGCCTTCAATTACCTTTGTCAGATTCGCAAGCTACTCCTCCATAGACAAGGTATCAGTTACCATTGCTTGCATGATTACCAGAGACGTCGGAGAGTAACATGGATTATCGCATAGATTGATCTTTGAAGTGCTTAACTTATGCGGTGTAAGTGGAGATGATGCATTTGTTGAACGACCATCACTTCTTGGGCCAAAGTATTTTGGAACTAGAATGCTCAAGTAGAGAAAGAGTCTTCTTAATTAATTCCGCGACACTGCTTCTTCCTTCCGAAGCACTTGTATTGGACTTCGTTTCTTTTGGGGTTGAAGATCCAAAAACTAGAGTTGGTGCGAACGACACTAGATATATTTGTTGTCCTAGCAAGCCTGTCTTGCTCCTTGTGACAGCTCTTAAACTTCCGAAAGTAACACCAAGGATGCTTTCCACTTTGGCAGAGAACCTTAAGTCAGCAGCCTTGAAAGCAGTTAATTGAGAGTTGACCTTCTTGAAAGTCATTTTAGTGTTCTTAAACTTTGAAGTATGAAAAATTGAGATGAGATGTAGAGATTTTCCCACTGGGCATGCCAGTTTGTTTCCAACATAATTTAATTTATGGAAAATAAATTTCA
>NW_025849600.1:0-1673 GCF_002878395.1 Capsicum annuum
AGAAAGGAAATATATACCTTGTTGTTGTAGTATGAATTCACTACTCA
The DNA here is from genome assembly GCF_002878395.1 of Capsicum annuum. Taxonomy (NCBI): domain Eukaryota; kingdom Viridiplantae; phylum Streptophyta; class Magnoliopsida; order Solanales; family Solanaceae; genus Capsicum; species Capsicum annuum. The sequence goes on from NW_025849600.1 coordinate 48, forward strand.
GACTTTACACAATGAACTTCAAATAACAGATAAATATTTGTGTCTCTGAAAAGAACTTTAGTTTGTTTGTGAAAAATGAGAGAGGGGAAGAGCCTTTAAATAGATAGGAAGATCGGAAAATGAAGATCTGTGAGGGGGGAATGAAAGGGCACAGGTGTTTTTAAACGTTGAGAGTTACTTAACCGCTTCAACTTATTAGTTTAAAAAAATTTGGAAATGGATAGGAATTAAAAATCGGTTATTTAAAGCAATCCGACCCAACCCGCTAAGCTAGGGTTAAGTGCGACGGTCCGTTGCACACACAATGATAAGTCGGACATACCGTTGCGACTTTACAGTGAACATACCTGGGACCATTATGCGATGGTTCAGGGTGATGGTCCATCGCACAGGTGATGTTCCGTTGTACCAAGCCGTCGCAATTTTACCAGAATCTTAGTTTCTAGACTTCTTACGATGATGGACGTCGACGGTCCGTCGATCAAGCAACGGTCCGTCGGTTCCGTCGGTTTGCCTGAACTTTCTTTACATCTGTGTTATCTTCATCTTAGTACCTATACACTTACATGAACCTTTCATTTTTAACCAATGAACAAAATACTTAAAAATAAAGCTTTCCTTGAACAAATATGTGGGTTGCCTCCCACTAGCGCCTGATTTATTCTTGCGACACGGCTTGGACATCTTGATTACTCAATTTCCTCAAGATCAATGTTAGAAATACTTTTTACCGAGTCATTAGGACCGATATACAGTTTAACACGTTGGCCATTAACTTTAAAGACACCTCCGTCTTTACTTTCAAGTTCAACTACTCTAGACAAGTACACTTGATTTACCTTGAATGGCCCTGACCATTTGTATTTTAGCTTACCTGGGAATAGCTTGAGTTTGGAGTTGAAAAGTAGTACCAGGTCTCCTTTTTAAATGCTTCGATGCATGATTCTCTGATCATGGTACTTCTTCATCTTCTCTTTATAGAAATTTTCTCTTTCATAAGCATTTAGACGGAATTCATCCATCTCATTAAGCTGTCCTATTCTCAATTCTGCTGTTTCCTTCCAATCCAAATTCAACTTCCTAAGCGCCCACAATGCCTTATGTTCTAATTAAATTGGTAAATAACATTCTTTGACATAAACCATTTGGTATGGTGACATTCCGATGGGCGTTTTGAATGTTGTTCTATACGCCCGTAGAGCGTCATCCAATTTTGGGGACCAGTCCTGCCGACTTGCATTTATGGCTTTAGCCAAGTTAGCTTTTATCTCTTTGTTTGACACCTCCACTTGACCACTGGTTTGTGGGTAGTATAGAGTTACCACCTTGTGTTGTCTTACTTCGTATTTACCAAATGCAGCTCAGAACAGCCGATTACAAAAATGTGAGCCACCATCACTTATGATAGTGCGTGGTACCCCAAATCTAGAAAAGATATTTCTGTTAATAGAACTTTATTGAAAGAAAGAAAGGCTAAGGTTTACAATATAATCTGAAAAGCATAAAAACTAACTAAAACAAAAGTAGGCTATATATATACATAGCCAATAACTTAAAGGTCCATAAACTAAAGGCCCAATAACATATGGGCTAACATCCCCCCTCAAACTCTCAATGCTTATTGCT
>NW_025849600.1:1773-2004 GCF_002878395.1 Capsicum annuum
AATCTGAAAAGCATAAAAACTAACTAAAACAAAAGTAGGCTATATATATACATAGCCAATAACTTAAAGGTCCATAAACTAAAGGCCCAATAACATATGGGCTAACATCCCCCCTCAAACTCACAATGCAATAGCAATAAGCATTGAGAGTTTGTCACACAAAAGACGAAATCGAGACGCCGACTGAGCCTTCGTAAAAAGGTCAGCAATCTGCAAAGACGATGGAACAAA
>NW_025849601.1:0-1040 GCF_002878395.1 Capsicum annuum
AAAAGAAATCTATAAAGGAATGTACTTGTTATAATTGCAGAAAATTAGGACATTTAGCTAGAGATTGTAAATTACCTAAAAACCTAAAAAATAAATAAATATCATAAATAAAAATAGAAAATACAGAATATATGCAGATTGATTATATAGATTATGAATTAAAAAGTGAAGACAGTATATATGAAATTTTAGAGAATAAAATAGATAATGAAATAGAAGATAATGAAATAGATAGTGAATTAGACGAATTAAATGACTGAAGAAGATATACAAATAAACCAAATGACTGAAGAAGATATAAAAATAATAAATGATAGAATAAGTACAACAAAAAGAATAGCTTATGAAAAACCAGAATCATTAAATTCATCAAAAAGAACAAGTTATGAAACAAGTTCAATAGTTAATTTAAATCAATATTACATAACAAGAATAATAAATGAAAAGGAATATTTAATACTCTTAAATACAGGACAAGAAGAAAATTATATAGCAAAATATCTAGTAAAAAATAAGGAAATAAAATCTGATAATAACATATGCCCAGATCTACCAAGAAGCTTAATAAGCACTAAAAATATAGCAGAAAAACAAATAATAATATAAGTTAGAAAAATGAAAATAGAATTTGAAATAAAGAAAGAAATGCAAAAAGTAGACATAATATTAGGAATTAAATGGCTAGAACAAGTAAAACCATACAATATAGAACATACACAATTATCTATAACATATAATAGAGAAAGATTATTCCTAAGAAGAGCTTTAACATAACATGAAAATATATGTATTAATGCAAATAGTAGTAGAAGGATATTATAGTAGATATTATATGCCTATGATAGATACAGGAGCAGAAGCTAATTTATGTAGATATAATTGTTTACCAGAAAGTAAATAAGATAAATTAAAAACACCAATAATAGTTAAAGGATTTAATAACGAAGGAAGCTTAATTACGTATAAAGCTAAGAATGTAAAAATACAAGTATGGGATAAAATATTAACAATAGATTTCTTCTATTGTTAATATTTTATCC
>NW_025849601.1:1140-1985 GCF_002878395.1 Capsicum annuum
TAATTTATGTAGATATAATTGTTTACCAGAAAGTAAATAAGATAAATTAAAAACACCAATAATAGTTAAAGGATTTAATAACGAAGGAAGCTTAATTACGTATAAAGCTAAGAATGTAAAAATACAAGTATGGGATAAAATATTAACAATAGAAGAAATCTATAATTATGAGCAAACATCAAAAGATATACTTTTAGGAATGCCTTTTTTAGATAAATTATACCCACATATAATAACTAGAATAGATTGGTGGTTTACAACACCATGTAAACAGAAAGTAAGAGCAAAAAGATTTATTAATAAAATAAGAAAGAAAGCTGATTGGATAAAAGGAAGTGAAAAAATTACACAAAAATTAGAAAATATAAAAATACTGAAGATACAATAGAACTGGTCATATTTTCAATAAATAAAAAGGAAATAACTATATTTTCAATAAATAAAATAGAAATAATTAAGAAAAAAATTAGAACAATTATATAGTGAAGATCCATTAAAAGGATGGAAAAATATAAAACCACTATAAAAATTAAATTAATAGATAAAATTAGCATAATAGCCCAGAAATCATTAACATATAATTTTGATGATTTAAAATAATTTAAAATGCATATAGAAGAATTATTGGAAAAACAATATATACAAAAAAGTAATAGTAAACATAATAGCCCAACATTTATAGTAAATAAACATAGTGAACAAAAAAGAGGAAAAAGTAGGATGGTTATTGATTATAGAAATTTAAATGTAAAAACAATGACTTATAATTACCCAATACCAAACAAGATATTAAAAATACGGCAAATACAAGGATATAATTATTTTAGTAAATTTGATTGTAAATC
>NW_025849602.1:0-185 GCF_002878395.1 Capsicum annuum
AATAAAAATCGACCACAAGTGGTCGGTTTTTCTGTGATTTTTTTTTTAAAAATCAACAATTGTTAATGCTTTCAAAAGTGTACAACACAACAATAATTTAGGTGGTCGGTTTTTCAAAAAAATATATTTATTTTTAAAATTTATTATTATGTTTCTAAAATTTAAAAAAATAATTTATAAAAAAA
>NW_025849602.1:285-1143 GCF_002878395.1 Capsicum annuum
AAAATCGACCACAAGTGGTCGGTTTTTCTGTGATTTTTTTTTTAAAATCAACAATTGTTAATGCTTTCAAAAGTGTACAACACAACAATAATTTCAAAAGAGTACAAACTACAATATAATGTGTAAATTCAAAGTACAACAATAGTTTCAAAAGTGTTAACAACTACAACAATAGTTTTAAAAATGTACAAACTACAACATAATATCTAAATTCAAAGTACAACACATACAAAAGTAAAAAAACTAAAAGTCATCATCATAGAATTCGTCCTCATCCTCGTCTTCCATATCCTCGTCTGTGCTGATATCATCTAGGGGGCCAAGTCCTTTTGTAGCCCGAACAGCATCACCAGGACACGGAGGAATAATCCCTGCGTTCTGAATGAAAGAGTTGAACTGCTCCTGCAGCATCCTGATTTGTGATGAAGTTTTCTCCTTTCTTTTCTGCGGCCTCTCTATCTGTTCAGCAAGCTCTTCAATGAGTTTAGAAATCATACTTTCTGGTCTTTCAATGGTTTCTCTATCAACTTAAGAGCTAGAGTATGCAGAGTCGAACGAACACCTAATATTGTCGCCAAAAAAATTATAATGGTATCCTTAGTAATGACCTCTAATTGCACGACCCACAACTTTTTTTCATTACTCCTCCTCTACATGTCGGGGTAGTGGGTCACCCTGAGTTTCAGGAGGCTGAGTGCTACGATACTCACTAAGGAGCTGCCTATATTTGTCCTATATTAATTCAGAGTAAAGTTAAAATTAAAAGTCAAAAAATATTAAAGTACTTATAATTGAATAATATCAAATTTGTGAAAAAGATTCATAAATGCAATATTTGTTTCTTATATGGGCAACTTT
>NW_025849603.1:0-1587 GCF_002878395.1 Capsicum annuum
AAACAGATTCCCCATCTGTTCCAACTGATGGGTTATCCGTTGGAGTATTTTCTTGTAATGTGGCAGAGAATAATTTATTAAAATTTCTCCACCTATTGCAACAGGTGGAATATCTGTGGAGAGATATTAAAAAGGTCTTCAAATAGATTCGGGTTCCCCATCTGTTCAAACTGATGGGTTGTCCGTTGGAGTATTTTTTTTAGTTATGTGGTAAGAATAATTTATTGAAATTTGTCTCACCTTTTTAAAAAAAATTATTCAGACATCAAATGCAATGTATTTTTTATTTTTCTTTTATTTGTAGTTAAAAGATGTCTCCCAAAGAAAAGAAACAGAAAGTGGAGAAAGTGGATCAACTTCCGATCACCAATCAAAAAAGGCTAGAGTACAGATAAATTCGGAAGAACTTTCAGAACAATCTCGATCAGGGAAAAATGAAGCCGAGGAAAGTGATAACTCCTCCTCACTAATGGGGCGTGAAATAATGTCAAAATTCCAGCATGATTCTATCAAAACAATTAGTATTGACAAGTTTCAAGTTGCAATGCCTATGAATAACCCTAATTTAGTATTTGGTGATCTTGTACTTAAATGTCAGTTGGGAAAACCTTTTGATGAACTTAGGAGTATTATGAAGAAGGAAAACATAGATGAACTTTTTAAGAAGAGCTGTTTTGCACACTTTCTTGAGCTATCTGGGCCCTGCCCTCTCCGTTTCCCAATGATCATAGTATATGGCCTTCTCAAGCACAGGATCATGTATGCGGGGGATGATGAAGGTCCGGTGGAGGGCGGAAATAAGATGGATGAAGTCTGGATCAACTACTATGGCATGCCAGTTTGTTTTAGATTAAAAGAGTTTTGCCATTGTGACGAGCTTGAGATGAGATCGTCCAGAAGAACCTACCATAAAGAAAACACCCCAAAAAGGGTCCAACAAATGCAAGGTAAAAAAATATGGGTTGTTGGGTATTGTTGGACCTAGCTACAAAGTGAAGAATTTGATAGCGGATCTCAAGAATAAAGACATACCAAAGCACTACAGGGAGAAATTGTGCTTAGTTTGGTTTGTTCATTTCGTTTTATTGGCAAGAGACATCAAGAAAGTCATAGAACATGATTTGTTGGCACTAGCTGATGATTTTGGGAGATTCAACGATTATCCCTGGGGTTATGACAGCTACTACTTGACTGTCAAATATTTACTGAAAGAGCTAAAGCCAAAGACGACCACATTATATGGCTTTCCTTGGGCTTTCATGGTAAAATTGATCACTATTTTTACTCATTCATTAATTTATATTGAATATACTTGTGACTTTTTTTTTGCTTGCTTCCTGTTTACAATTTTTAGGCTTGGGCATGTGAAGTCATTCCTCCCCTCCGAAAGCATTTCACGAATTACCCGGATAAGGTTTCTCATCCAAGGATCGTTAGGTGGTTGGCTGCAGTAGAAAGAAGCAAAAAAAATATTAACGAGGCTAATCTCTTTAACCCTCTAGATGATGCAGTATGTCTTCTTTCAACTAAAATAATTTGGCTCAATGAAAGATATTGAAACAGATGTTCCATCTGTTGGAAGAGATT
>NW_025849604.1:0-3606 GCF_002878395.1 Capsicum annuum
GTTTTCTTTTAGAGATGTATATGAAACACCTACTCTAAGTGAAGAGTAAAGAAAATCTTTTTGAATTTTTCAGATATTTGTACAAAATGAAATCTATGGTTACTGAGAAAAATATTTTTGGATTTTTTATTTTGGAACGAAAATAAAACCTGAATTTATTAAAGGAAAATATTTTTTTTTTGTTTTCTTTTAAAGATGTTCATGAAACACCTACTCTAAATGAAGAGTGAAGAAAATCTTTTTTTGGATTTTTGAAATAAGATCCCCGAACCCAAAATAGGTTGCCTACGTATCTCACTCCCGAGAGAGGAGAATCAGGGATGCGTAGTTCATCCATGTTGGACAAATAAAGATTAACTAACAGACTGATCCTGACTTAAGAGACACAACCAAAGACCGATGAATAAAATAAAACAGAAAAAATTTGGGTTTTTAATTTGACACCAACAACTATGAAAGAAAAATCTTTTTTTTTTAAATTTTCGAATTATGAATGTGTGGTAAAGGAATAAAAAGATTTTATATATATATATATATATATATATATATTTTGATATTTTCGTTATATGAAATGTACAAAACTACTATCATTTTTTTATTATATATATATATTTTTGCCTTTTCCTTAATAAAACCTCCTATTGTAAAAAAAATCCTTTTTTTTTGAAAAATTTCAATTGTGAAAAACAAAAGTCATAAAGAACTCTAAAAGCTACAAAACTCTTTTTTGGATTTCTTTTTTTTTTCCACACACTTTACTTCTAACACATGCTTTACCCCACATCAGTATGTCAAATGGCCACGTTATCCTCAAAGATGCAGCATTTAGCACGTAGAGATTCTTTAGGGGTGAGTCTCCTACAAAGAATCATGTGGGCCCCACTAGGTCTCAATATGATGCACATAAGAATGTCCTATAGGATGACCTACGTTGTGGTTTACTAACAAGGCTATTCGGGGGAGCATATGGTCAATAGTGGTTGCTTTGCTTTCCACCTACTCCATACATCCAATGGCTCCCCCCCTAAAATAAAGGTGACTCAACTAAAGTTTGTGCGCACGACATGCGCTCCGAGACTTGTTGCGGAAAGAATGATTCGGGTTATACACATGATGTCAGATATAAAAGCGGTAAACACATAGGATAAATACTGTAAACAAAGAGCACGAAAACGCACAAAAGTGAAAACACAAACAAAAATCACAAACAATGCTTATACACTCGTAATGCCAAACAAAGCCTATACGACTCCAAAAAAAAGCTCGGATTCTTAAATAGTCCCCAGCAGAGTCGCCAGAGCTGTCACAACCCCTTTAAGACCAAAAAGTTTTGATTTTAAGTTCAAAAGGGTTTTTATTATCAAAATGACAAAAAATAAAAATTTGTTTCGAAAAAAGATTATTTACATTTTTTATTCAGAGTCGCCACTTGGCATAATCCAGTATGCCAAGTCACCTTTGAAAAATCCTTTTCGAAATAGTTTGACTCTTTAAGACTGGTTTGCGAACAGAGATTCCGGCTAAGGAATTCTGTTGACCGAGGGGAAGGTGTTAGGCACCCCTCGATCCCGTGTTCGACCACGGTCGGTTGGTGGAACGTATCAGCTAACTTTGACACTAAGAATGTATAAACCACATAAAACACATAAACAAGCAACAAACACGTCAAACAACAATCCTAAACCAAAATAATAATGTTCAGTCCAATTATACAGTCCAAAAATAAAAACATACGGAAAGGTAAAACCTATTCTATTCTAAGCTAGTCCTAAACTAAACTCCAACCTGCTGCTCGGGCCTTCGTCACGAACGTCTTCCGGGTACAAAATAGTTTGGGCCATTCCATGGCGAATAAATACAAGTACCTCGGGGCATTCCCCGGCCAAATGAATACACTTTAGTGCGAGAAAATCAAACTATTTAACAAAATCTCAAATATTCAACAAAACAACGAGTCCTAAACTTTGCTTACCCAACCAACATTCGCCTATTCATTTCAACGTCATTTAATGAATCAAAATAAATTAATGGTTGCTTTTATCAATGTCAATTCCAAACACCCACGTTTGGCTTTCATTTTTCATCAATTACACCAAATACTAATCCTATTCATTCCATGTATCATCGAAAACACACCGTTAAGCACAAAATCATGACATCATAACGTCAACAAAACTCACCAACTACGATCACATCACACATAGTCACAATAATTAAACACATTTGAGACAATAACAAGAATATAGAGTTGAGGGATGAACCTTAAACCGCTTTTTGACCAATATTATTCGACGAGATAAAGAAAACCTGCCTTCGATAACCTCAACTTAAGCCCCAATGACAAATCTGTCCAGCTCAGTATTTGGGAAATTGAAACTCGAAGTCCGATTCAAACAACCAATCCGCAAAGCGACTGAAAGTATTCAATACACACCCTGCAACGTGAAACAAACGGGATCTACCTACGACTTTCCCACCGGAGTCAATTCAAATCTTATCGGAATCGACCCTAACAAACGAAGCTGACCAGAGTGAACCAAAATCTAACCCAAACACACTGAAACTAACCCAAATGAACCAAAATCTAAACCAAACGATCCGAAATCTGACCTCGAACAAACTGAAATCGAACTCAAAACGGCCGAAATCAACCCAAAATAGGTCGATCTCGGACTGGTTTTAACAATTTGATCTTGGTTGTCAGTAATGGAGATGGTCTAAATGGAGTTTTCAATGGATTATAGAGTTGAATTGGAACTAGTGAGAGGATTTTTGGTGAACAGTAGCTGAAAAACTCGATCTCCGATCAACTTCTTCTCTCGGTGTCTCTCACGTCATTCTCCTCTTCCATGTGCGTACGTTTTTCGGTGAGAGGATACGTTTTCTGGCGAACTGTGAGTGTCTCCGTGCAAGATTCGTGGCGAAGAGAAGAATGTTTTTTTTTTCATGAGCTTTTCTTGTAAAGAAGATAATGGAGAAGATAAAAAGAACGGATGGTCTGGTCAATGAAGAAGAAAATCCCCCTTTTTGTTTGATCTGTATATGTCATGTATATGCTCCTTTGCCAAAATGGAAAAATAGTCTTTTTTTCCCTCTCCTGGAAGTTTCCTAGTGGGGCCCCTTTTTAATGTTTATCTCTTTTTCCCTTTGTGGACAAAAAATATGAGGGGGAGAGGGTCACGTGGGTATGGGGTGTTGGGGGCATGGGTATTGGAGATGTGTCTTATTTTAATTGAAAGGGTTGTTAGGATGTTAAAAAGAATAAAATTTTGTTAGAGATTTTGTTGAGAGTTATTTTTTGTATTTTTGTGGGCTGCAATTACATGAGTGGGATAAGGTAAAAATGGGTAAAATGATATCGGGGAGGGACGAAATTACGTGTCTATAGGTATATTGTTGTTGTAGTTTAGTTAGTCATGTTCTAAGCCGACTATTGTAAGCAACCTCTCTATCTCTATCTCTTTCTCATCTGATACTGAATGACATGAAGAAGGTTTGGCTGGACTATCATACACTCGTATGTAGCTTTCTTGTGGTAGATTTTTAGCATCTTGATTTGTGTGTATCATTTCTAGGTGAAAGGTTATATAAATGAAATGGCCATCT
>NW_025849605.1:0-687 GCF_002878395.1 Capsicum annuum
GGGAATTGAAAGTTGATAAAAATGAATATTGTCGTTTTGATTCATTGATGTCGTTGATTGTAATAGTGTCATGATTGGTCGAGCTGGGTAACCAAACAATAGGATCAGATAGGAAAATTTAGAACTTGTGGAATGTTTGGATTATGTGTTGAAAGGTTTTGTTTACTGCATTTGGATCGACTATATTCATTTAGCCGGGGAATGCCCCGAGGTATTTGTATTTATTCACCGGGAAAATGTCTCGACGTACTATGTTGGCAGAAGATGATCGAGATGAAGGCCCGAGGCATCGGGTGAAGCATTAAAGCTTAGTCTAGGACTAGCTTAGAATAGGATTTATATTTTTTGCATTTTTCTATTTTTGGATTGTAATAATTGGACTGAACACTATAATTTTGGATTTGTTTGTTTGTTTGTATGTTTTATGTGTTTATGTGGTTTATACATTTGTAATGTCAAATTAGCCGCTACGCCCACCAAGCGACCGTGGTTGAACCACGGGATCGAGGGGTGCCTAACACCTTCCCCTCGGTCAACAGAATTCCTTAACCGGAATCTTTGTTCGCGGATCAGTTTTTAGAGTCAAACCATTTCGAAAAGAATTTTCCAAAGGTGACTTGGCACACCGGATTATGCCAAGTCACCTTTGGAAAATTCTTTTCGAAATGGTTTGACTCTAAAAACTGA
>NW_025849605.1:787-2978 GCF_002878395.1 Capsicum annuum
CCGAGGGGAAGGTGTTAGGCACCCCTCGGTCAACAGAATTCCTTAACCGGAATCTTTGTTCGCGGATCAGTTTTTAGAGTCAAACCATTTCGAAAAGAATTTTCCAAAGGTGACTTGGCACACCGGATTATGCCAAGTGGCGACTCTAAATAAAACATGTAAATAATCCTTTTTCGAAATAAATTTTCATTTTTTGTCACTTTGATAATAAAAACCCTTTCAAACTTAAAATTAAAATTTTCTAGTCGTAAAAGGGGTGTGACAGCTCTGGCGACTCTGCTGTGGATAATTTCAGAATCCGAGCTTTTTTTTGGAGTCGTATCGGCTTTGTTTGATATTATGGGTGTATAAACATTGTTTGTGATTTTGTTTGTGTTATTGTTTTCACTTTTGTACTTTTTTCGTGCTCTTTGTGTATAGTATTTATCCTATATGTTACCGCTTTTATATCTGGCATTATGTGTCTACCCCCAGGCTTTCTTTCTGCAACAACTCCGTAGTACACGTGTTGTACACGATCTCTAGTTGAGTCACCCTTATTTTAGTGGGGGAGCCGTCGGTGTTATGGAGTAGGTGGAAAGCAAAGCAACCACTATCGACCATACGCTCCCCCGAACAGCCTTGTTAGTGAACCACAATGTAGATTAGCCTTTAGGTCATGCTTATGTGCATCATATTGAGACCTAGCGGGCTCCACTTGGTCCTTTGTGGGAGACTCACCTCTAAAGCATCCCTACGTGCTAAATGTTGCATCTTTGAGGATAACGTGGTCATTTGACGGACTGATTTGGGAAAAACATGTGTTAGAAGTAAAGTGTGTGGGTAATGAAAAAAAAAACAAGAAAAAAAAAAGAATTTCATAGTTTTTAGAGTTTTCTTTATGGCTTTTATTTTTCACAATTCTAAAATTCAAAAGGATTTTTTGACCTTTCGCACTCATTTTCTCAAAAAACATCAAAAAGATTTTCCTTTGTCTCGTTTAGCATGCATTCACAATTCGAAAACTTTAAAAAGATTTTTCATTCATAGGATGTGTTTATAAAAGAAAAATGCAAAAAAAAAAAAAAAGATAGAAATTTTTTACATTTCGTATAATGAAAATACCAAAAAGATTTTTCTTTCATAGTTGTTGATGTCATTTTTCTGTGAAGTATCAAAATGAAAACTCAAAAGATTTTATTAACATGGTTCATCGTCTGTCTTTGGTCGTATCTCTTAAGTCAGGGTCTAGTCTGTTATTTAATCATTAATTGTCCAATCTGGACGAACTACGCACCCTTGATTCTCCTCTTTCGGGATATGAGATATGTAGGCAGTCTATTGTTGGTTCGGGGACCTTATTTAAAAAATTCAAAAAGATTTTCTTCACTCTTTATTTAGAGCAGGTGTTTCATACATATCTTGAAAAGAAAAATACAAAAAAAAGAAAGAAAGAAAGAAAGAAAGAAGAAAAAAAAAGATTTTACTCAATAGTCGTAGGTTTCATTTTTGGTTGATCTTATTTAAAAAATTCAAAAAGATTTTCTTCACTCTTTATTTAGAGTAGGTGTTTCATACATATCTTGAAAAGAAAAATACAAAAAGAAAAAAAGAAAAAAAAAAGGATTTTCCTCAATAGTCGTAGGTTTCATTTTGGTTGATTTTATTTCAAAAATTTAAAAAGATTTTCTTTATTCTTTATTTAGAGTAAGTGTTTCATATACATCTTTAAAAGAAAACTATAAAAAGATTTTCTTTAATAGGTTCAAGTTTCATTTTCATATGAAGTTCAAAATTGAAAATCCAAAAAAAAAAGAGATTTTTCTTTGGTAATCATAGGTTTCATTTTGTATAGGAATTTTAAATGTGAAAATGCAAAAAGAGTCTATTCTTTTGACAATTTGTTATTTTCTTCTCTTTTTAAAGTTTCAAGAAAAGAAAAAAAAGAACGGAAAAAGTTTAATTGGTTATTTTGGCAAAACTTCACAAACTAAGTACACCTGATTCTCCCCTTTCGGGGGTGAGATACGTAGGCGCGCTTCTTGGGTTCGGTGATCTTTTCAAGAAAAAAACAGGTTTTGAAAAACTGTTGAACTCTAACCATTTGCTATCTCTTGTCCAGTTAGTTTAAGGTGGTTGGTTTGTGGCATTTTGGCTGGTCCAAAATATTGCTCCAAGTCACAGAGGAAGTTATGGCCAACAAGGATACCGA
>NW_025849606.1:0-507 GCF_002878395.1 Capsicum annuum
TTTGATTTTCAAATAGAATTTATTAAAGGAGAAAATAATTCCCTTCCCGATTTCCTAACAAGAGAATTTTTACAGGGCCACAATGAGACCCACAACACTGGGAAAAATCTCAGTCAACAACGACCAATCCGATCAAACCAAAATTGCTAGACCATTTGATTTGCCACCAGCATCATCAACCCCCTTTAGGCCATCAGTCCCCCAGAGGCCTGAACTAAAATCGGAGCTACATTCACCGTTCCGCAACAAATATGCAGCTTTGGCAGAATTTCCCAAGGTTTCTCCACCTATGCCAACCAGATTGGTAGATCTTAAAACCAACAAACCCTTTGATAAAGGATCATCTTCGAGCTCATCGGTACAGTCAAAACAAAGCTATGCCATGAAGTCTTCAGAAACCTTTGCACAGGCTGTAAATCCCGCAATAGCCAAAGCAACACCTACTCCTCCTATCAAAGAAGAATTCAAATTCATTACCTGAGTGGTAATGAATTTGAATTCTTCTTT
>NW_025849606.1:607-2551 GCF_002878395.1 Capsicum annuum
CATCTTCGAGCTCATCGGTACAGTCAAAACAAAGCTATGCCATGAAGTCTTCAGAAACCTTTGCACAGGCTGTAAATCCCGCAATAGCCAAAGCAACACCTACTCCTCCTATCAAAGAAGAATTCAAATTCATTACCACTCAGGTAATGCCCATTATTGCTTTGGATAAGGAATATGAGGGCTATCCTCTGGAACAGCTTATTAAACCAGTCTACAACGACAAAAATTTTGTGGATACAGAGAGTCCACTTAAAACCAGAAGATATTATGAAGCCATCTTGGTAGATACAGATTCTATCGAAGTTGAGCATACTATGAATAAAAGGAATCCCGAATATATCTATTATTCTAGGTTCACCATTAAGAGGGTATTAACCCCGTTTAACTTGTTTGCAGATCACCTACATACCCCTATTGCCTTATCTATGCCACATAGGCCCCAAACTTACAATTGGTACGACTACAAGTCTGCTTGGTTCAATTTTCTCTATGTTAGACCAGGGCACACTTGGTTTGTTAAATATTGTCCTGCTATGGTAGAAGCTATTATACCAAGATGGTTTTACGAATGGTGGGTATATTTCAGAGGGATTAAAGAAATCCTTCCTCAACAATTCCTTAACCGCTTTACAGAGTTTTGTTCAAAAGAAGGATGTGTAACCCTTCCAGAGCACATCCAAATGTGCAAGTTCTTCATTAAGAAGTGAGTTTCTTATATCATCTCCTGGAATTTAGCCAAAGAAGAACAAGACAAAATTAAATATTTATCTAAAGAAATAAAAGTTAAAGGTTGGACCCCCAAGCCAACAGCTCCAAAAACTCCTGATAAAGGCAAGACCACAGCATCTTCAACCAATGTCTCATAGAGTAAAAAGGCACTCAAAGAGAAATTAAAAAAGGCTTTGCAAGATATGGAAAGTCAAGAAACCAACGAAGAAGAAGTACTATAGCTTCTGGAAGAAGCTTCCTCCACAGGAAGCAGCGACAATAATGGGGATATGCTAAATCCCAAAGGGATAGATAGGGCCTATATGGAACCCTATTAAGAATAAAGAAATGACCCCTTCAAAAGATTGAGCAGGATACAACCTTGAATCCAAACAACAATCATCAACATGAAAATAGTCATAACACAACAAGGAAATCACAATTTATAATTTAAAACATAATTCTTGAGCTCCATGGATGAAAGTGACCCATGGATGATCACTACGCATACCTTAGATTAAGAATTTGTGAAGATTAACGGCGAAATTTCCTTGAAATAGACTCTTCTATGAAAACCCTAGGGCTTGTTCTTGAGAGTTTTGATCTTAATAAGAAACCCTAATATTCTTGTTGAGAGTGTATGAGAGATCTTTTTGAGATGTTTAACTAAAGAGAATGGAAGATAATACTCTCCTTGAAGGTTATAAGTCATGGGAAGTGAAGGGAAAAGACCAAAGTACCCTTACTAAAATATCACTCAAGTTCTGGAAAGAAAAGCTAACGACATTCGTGACAAGGCATAAAAAATATGACAGGCCATCCAAAATGTCATCACACAGAAGCTGGTTTCTGCCTAAGGATGACGACCATTTTGACAAGGCATCACAAATGTGACAGGCTGTCAAAATTGTCATCACACAGTTGCTAGCCTGATATGCTGGAGTAAAATGGACATAACTCCTTGCTCCGATATCGAATTTAGGAGAAATTGGTATATTTAGAAAGATAATTCAAATATATTTCATTTGATATATAGTAATCCACCCAGTTCATCATATACAATGAGGTATAGTCGATTGAAGTTGACCCAATTTTTGAAGCTCACTAAAACTTGAACGATAGGAAAGGTTTCAACTTGTACTTGAGTTAGGGGACCTATATGATCTAAATTCATGCTAAAATAGATTTCCACACTATATAATTGATCAACACACTAAATTTACATAGGGTTCGAGG
>NW_025849607.1:0-1802 GCF_002878395.1 Capsicum annuum
ATGAGTTGATATTGATTAAGGTGGATTTCCTAACGCGTTCTGAGCTGAGTCTGGTAGAAGTATTTAGCACCGAGCGGGAAATGTGGTGTTTCTCCGAAACTACGTACCACCGTAGGATTGATGTTGATTATTGTGGGTCAGAGGCCGAGTATAGGATTGTGATAATGAGATTGAGGTTGTACTCCCTGGCAAGAGTACAACACCCCCGCCAATGTGGGGTTCTCTCCTTAGGAGGGCAAAACGTTGGACTCCATGCGGCTCGCATGGTGTAGTCATGTCCTATAAAAAACTCCCAAGTCCATAAAAGTTCAAGTTTCATGAGTTACCAAGTCACTCTAAGTCATGATTTAAAGAGTTTGAGTTGAGTATAATGATTTATGAGATATATAATGCTTGCATTACTAATGATGAGCTTCAAGGAATATATTTCAATTAATTCAAGCGAAGAGAGTCGTTATCGTTAGCATGCATGATTTTTCGTAATCATTTATGATATTATTTATAATGTAACATTGCACCCCCACATACTCAGTACATTCTTTAAAGTACTGACCCCATATATTTTTATATGCTACAGTGTCTTATAATGTAGGTACAAGTTATAGCGCAGATACCGCATTCAGTCTGTTTGCAGCTTTCAGTCAGCAGGTGATGAGTTCTTTTGATTCGAGGGCTTAAGTCAGTTATACAGTTCGAGGAGTATCGTATTTTCTTACTTTAGTCGTATTGAGATAGGGTAGTTGGGAGTCATGACCCATCTATCTGAAGTCAGTACCAGTAGAGGCTTCATAGACAGTCAGTAGAAGTTGATGTATTCAGTTTCAGTTTCATTTGTAAAAGTAGAGTTGTAACCTTGTAACGTTCATAATTGTATTGATCAAGTTCAGATAAGTTCTATGTTTTCACTGATCTCATGTAGACTTGAGCATTTTATTCAGTTGCTTATGAGTTATGCCAGTAGAAGAGTTAGCTTAGGGTCACTTATGCCCCTAAGCACCGTGTGACGTCTCGGGATCCAATTTCGGGGTGTTACATTTAAACACCAATGTGGAATCTTTTGGCATGAATTTGGACGGCTAGGACCCTAAAGCAGGTCCCGAATATTGAATCGAAACACCACTAATCAACGTGAAAAAGTTTTAAAAGAAATTGAAAAAATTAAGGCCAAAAAGAAAAAGGTAGAAATATCTCCAACCATGAAATATTCCATTTCGATGCGAACTTAATTCAATAAAGAGAGCATTAGAAAAGTACGTTTAAGTATTAACACATCGATAAGCTTTTATCTTTTCTGCATAACAACGTTAAAAATTTACAAAACGTGCGATATTAACGATTAAAACATCATATATTTCTATTCATTTTTGCTCAAGTGTCATGTTTGACGTTATTATTATGCCACTTAACATAGAAAAAACTTCTTTGATTTTACGATAACATATTCCAATAGGGACATAGATCATATTGGAAGTATATATTGAACATAGTATTTTTCGATAGGGATCACAAACACAAACAAAGTATTACTAAATTTTAACAAATACTCACTTCGTCCTATTTTATATGTTGTCATTTTAATCCATTCAAAAAAGAATGTCATATTTCTTTATTTATCAACTATTTAATGATATTATTCCTATTCTATCTTTACTAAGTCTCACTTAATAAAAAAAGACAACTAAAAAGTGGACATTAAAGTGACTTTAAGAGGGATAATTTTATAAACTTTACAAAGCCATCATTTATTTCTTAAATTTCATATTCGATCTAATGACGACACATAAATGAAATGGAGGAAGTAT
>NW_025849608.1:0-1323 GCF_002878395.1 Capsicum annuum
AGTCTGCAAAAATAGACAAAGGACGAGTGTTAGCTGCCAGACAAAAATTTTTCGGGGTGTGGTTAAAGAAGTACGATGTTAAGAATATAGATTAAAAGGAAGAGATGAACAGGGTAAAAAAATAAAAAATAAAAATAAAAAAAAACGAAAAAATTTCAAAATCCGGGGAAAATATAAAAGAACAAACTTGAAAAAACGATAGGAAAGAGGGAGTACTGAGTAGGTTTTACAAAATTGATATAAAAAAAAAAAAGAAAAAAATCAAAAATTTTATCATTGATTCACTATCTTACTGTTTCTGTTTTGTTTAGAAAATATAAGTTACCATCTAGCATTGAAATACAGTTTTTACTGAAATATCCGACTATTTTTTGGTATCAGAGCGAGAAGGTTTTGGGAACATTACCTACTAACTCGCAAAAGTTTATAAACTTTATATGAAAAGACATAGATCATTTCAAGATATAAGGTGTAGTTATTTCTATCTATATAGAGAAATTAGAAGAAGAAACAACATATTAACTAAAAAACGTAATTTAGAAGGAGGCCAAAAAAGGCTACTAAAAGTTAATAGAAAATATAAAGTTTATTATAACGACTTATTAAGTGCAGTAAATTGGGAGATACAAGGTTGTGAGAGAGACTTAGAAAATAGTACTTCAGCCATAAAGTGGCTTAGAGAACGCATTAAGAGAAAAGCTTATCAGTTAGGATAATGCCAATAAGATATATTGAGTGTATAAGACAAATACAACAACAATATTATAGAGAATTTATATATAAACATCAACTTGTAAAAATTCGAAAACAATTTGTAGAAAGATTAGAGCTGTTAAATAAAGAAATAAGAAATCTAGAAACAGATATTTTAAATTTTAAGGAAACGGACGAAATAATTACCATAACATCTAACTATTATAAAAAAGCATTAATTAGCGAAAAGTCTAGGTTAATAGAAAATATACAAGAAGTAGATTTGGATATAACTTATACAAATAGTAGATTGAGATATCAAACTAAGCTAAGCAAAAAATACCTTAACTTAAACCACTTAGGATAACAAGATAGCTTCTTTAAAACATCTCGATTACTTAGATCTTAGATTTCAACCAGAAAAGAAATATAGAATATTAAAAAACAACTCCACCATAAGGTGTAATTTTAACCAGGGAGAACACATTTTACATTCGGAAGATAAACAGTACAACACAATAATAGATTTTTTGATAAATACAAGCGAGAAAACTCAAGAAAAAGATAACAGTATAATAAGAACTCTAGACCAAATAGAAGTTACTCAAAATAAATACAAAAAGACACTAG
>NW_025849609.1:0-3596 GCF_002878395.1 Capsicum annuum
TCATAACTCCTTGTACACAATGATCTGGGTGATCTACTATATATCAATGGAAAGATCTGCGAGTCTTCTTTCCAATGAAATTGGTTTCATCCAATTTGTCTATCGAAGCAAAAAGTTATTGTCGATCTACTTTAGTCTATCAAAAGTAAATTTTTGGGTCAACTTCAAACGATCAAACTCCTAGTACACAATGATCTGGGTAAGATACTATATATCAACAGAAATATATGAGAGTCCTCTTTCTAATGAAATTGGTTTGATCCAATTTGGATATCGGAGTAAAATATTATGGTTAATCTACTTCAAACTATCAAAACAGTCAACCAAAGGATAAATTCGAGAATTATTTAATTTTTAGGGGCGTTTTGGTCATTTTCCCTCATCCAAAATCCATCCAAACCCTATATTAAAGCAAATTAGAAGCATTATATATTATATTTCATCAAATTCCCTCAAAAAGAAAACCCTAAGCTCGTACATCCAACTTCAAGAACCTCCAAAGTTCACTATTAATTCTGCAAATTTATTTAAGATTCCAAGTTTCTAGTTCAAGAACTCCAAGAAACATCATTCCAAGGCACAATTAACATCTGAAAAATGAGTATCAATCTAAAGTTCATCATTCAAGGTATGTGGGGTTTTTCAACAAGAGCTCTCTTTCGTTCTTGTGCCCAAAAGTAATTTTCTTTACAAAGGCATGATTTTTATTTGATTTTTATGAATTTGAAGCATGAACCCATATCTTATGATCATTATTATTAAATTTTGATGTTTATGATTTTGAAAGGTGAATTTACATGTATGGAGATATAAAGCATGAATCTTGAATGATATTTGTCATGATTTTGATATTTGAGTCGTGAATCCCCATTGGAAATTATATTTTTTGAGAAAGTGTGTGTTATAAGCACGTTAATGGAATATTTGAGATATTTTGAATGATTTGACCTTTTGGTCTTAATGGAGTTGTTTGAAACTCTAGTGTGAAAGAAATCCATAATGTGGTTAATTTTGATAGATGGGAAGCATGATGGCTCCCAATGTATATTTATATATTACTGAAATTATTTTGTTGTGAATTGTATTTAAAATGATCTGAGATAAGTCTGAGAGAAATATTTAGCACCGAGTGGGATGTATAAAGCGACCTTACTTCCCTAGAACTATGTACCCCCGTAGGAGTGAGCCTGAGGCTGATTTATATAGTGATCACTAGTTTGTGTGGATTTGATATCGATAGTCCTACTCCGATGGCAAGGATAAGATGGATCTCCCCATTGTGGGTTGTACGTTGGACTCTATGTAGCTCACATGGTTTATATCGGTTATAGGATCTCCCAGTGTGTGTGTGTTTCCTTGTGTCTATGGTGAATGGTGAAGTTATTTGAAAGTAGAATTGTGAAATTTATTCTTTCGAAAGATTTAAATAATATTTACATTATGAGAATTGATATTCTTGACTAACTGAAAGTGATTGACAAATTATATGATGACTCACATGTGTTGTTATACTTATTTCATCCTCCCATGATTATGATGACTTTCTTCGGGCTATGTGAGTCTTTCATACATCTTGTATATTTTTTATAAATATTTATGATGATGATGTTTATACAACTGCATACACCCCGATATACTCGGTTCCTTTCCGTGGTACTGACCCACATCTTCGAATGTGGGCTACATTTTCTCAGAACATAGGTTCAGGTACTCAATTCCAGATTCGACAGTAATTCTTCGGGCACGCTATTCTACATCCTCTATTGTGGTGAGTCCTCATGTTTCGAGGACGTGATGTCTGATGTTGGTTTCACGGAATTATTTACATTTGATAACTGAGTAAGAGTCAGTTGGGGCATGTCTCAATGGATCGTTGGTTTTATTAATTTTCTTAGAGGCTTGTCAGACTAGTATAGATGTTGGGGGTTGACTAATAAGTCGTACTTTGTTTTCTTTCTAAAATCCTTTTATTCTTGAATGATGATTACTCTATTGATATTTGAGGGTTATTTATGGAAACCTCATTGATTTGTGTTGAACTGAATGAAAATGGCTCAAAGGGTTAGCTTGGGGCTACTCATAGCCTCAAGCACCGTGTGATGCTCTGAGACCCATTTTCCAGGGCATTACAAACTTGGTATCAGAGCCAAAGGTTTTAAGGTGTGCTAGGGAGTCTGACAAACCACGTTAAGTAGAGTCTTGATCATCGGTGTGTAGCACGCCACATCTATGAGCAAGAGGCTACAAGATGTTTTAGGAAAAAGTGTGATCCTTTCTTTCAGAAGTCTATCGTACTTAAAGTTTTTCCCAAGTTCAGTAAGTGTGAGTTTTGGCTAAGCTCAGTTGCTTTTCTGGATCATATCATTCCTTCCGAGGGTATTAGAGTTAATCCCCAAAAGACCAAAGCTGTTAGAAATTGGCCTAGACCTATTTCTCCGACTGATATCCGAAGTTTCTTAGGTTTAGCTGGCAATTAGCACTGTTTTGTTGAGGGTTTCTCCTCTATAGCATCTCTTATGACTTGGTTGATCCAAAAGAAAGTGAAGTTCTTGTGGTCTGAATCTTGTGAGAAGAGTTTTAGGAGTTGAAGACTCAACTCACTTCAGCCCCTATTTTGACTTTGTCTGGTGGTGTTGATGGTTTTGTAGTGTACTGTGATAGTTCAAGAGTTGGGTTGGGTTGCGTATTGATGCAGAAGGGTAAGGTGATAGCGTATGCTTCTAGACAGTTGAAACCCCATGAGAAAAACTACCCCACCCATGACCTTGAGTTGGCTGCTGTTATGTTTGCTTTGAAAATCTGGAGACACTATTTGTATGGTGTCCATGTTGATGTTTTCACTGATCATAAGAGTCTGCAGTATGTGTTTACCCAGAGAGAATTGAATCTTAGGCAGAGATGATGGTTAGAATTATTAAAGGACTATGATATAAGTGTGTTGTACCATCCGAGCAAGGCCAATATTGTGGCGGATGCCCTAAGTAGAGTGTCCATGGGTAGTTTTTCGCACGTGGTAGAAGGTAAGAAAAAGTTGGCTCGTTATGTACATCGTTTGGCTAGATTTGGGGTTAGGTTGTTTGACTCTGATGAAGGTAGTATAGTGGTTCAGAGTAGTTCCGAATCCTCCTTGGTTTCGGAAGTGAAGGAAAAGCAATACTTAGATGCTAGTTTAGTCAGATTGAAAGAGTCAGCCAAGGACCAAAAAGTAGAGGTTTTCTCCCAAGGGGGAGATGGTGTGTTGAGATTGAAGGGTAGATTTTGTGTCCCGAATGTTGATGATTTGGAACAGAGGATTATGGCTGAAGCACACGGGGCGCGATATTCTATTCATCCTGGTGGCACCAAGATATACCGAGACTTGCGGGACATCTATTGGTGGAGTGGCATGAAGAAAGATATAGTAGCATTTGTAGCTAAGTGTGCAACATGCCAACAGGTTAAGGTTGAACACCAAAGACCTGGTGGTATGATGCAAGAGTTTAGTGTTCCCACCTGGAAGTGGAAAGAGATAAATATGGACTTCGTGATTGGTTTACCTCCTTCCCGATTCCATCATGATTCCATTTGGGTGGTGGTTGATAGGTTGACTAAGTCTG
>NW_025849610.1:0-2801 GCF_002878395.1 Capsicum annuum
AAAAAAAAAAATAAGAGGTTTTGAAAAATCGTTGAACTCTAACGCATTTTCTATCTCTTGTCCAGTTAGTTTAAGGTGGTTGGTTTGTGGCATTTTGGCTGGTCCTCTATATTGCTCCAAGTCACAGAGAAAGTTATGGCTAACAAGGATACCGAGTTAGTTGTCACTAATCAGATAGGGAGTTTGGGGAATGAGAATGTAGGAGATAATAAAGAGATTCGGAAATTAAGGCGGCAAATAATCGAAATGCATCAAGCTTGGGCTAATGGGTTGCCAACTCCTCCAGTTCCCATTGATAATCTGGAATATCTTTCTAGCTTTCCTCCCTTGTCACATGCACAATTTCCCATTTTTGTTGATATGCCACAACATGCATCAGGATCGACTCCGGGGCAACAATATCCAACCATTTCCAATGTTCATTTCCTTACTCTCCAATCCAAGACTACCACATACTCGGCTCCAGCTGTTGTTCATGCTTTTGCGGCGCCACCCCCACCTCCTACTTTTGATGTTCATCCACAAGTTGTGCCTCCCTACTCTACAAGTGAGCTTGCATTGAATATTTTTAGTGATCAGCATTATGCTCTCGAGCCTATATTTAAGTCGACTGGTCCTTACGATTGCCCTCAACCGCCTGAATTTCCTCCTAACACTGAGAAGCCTGTTATGACAGAAGAATAAGAGGAAATAGCCAGAAAATTGAGAAGTTTGGAATTGACTATGAAAAACTTGCAAGGACTTAGGGGGTACAAAAGTGTCTTATATAAAGATCTGTGCATGTTTCCTGGTGTACATCTTCCTCTTGGTTTTAAAATGCCAAAGTTTGAGAAGTATGATGGACATGGCGATCCTGTAGCACATTTGAGACGCTATTACAACCAGCTAAGGGGCGCTATAGGGAAGGAAGAATTACTCATGGCATATTTCGGTGAGAGTCTTTCACGTCTAGCTTTAGAATGGTTTGTTGACCAAGACATTGACAAATGGATTAGTTGGGATGACCTAGCTAACGAATTTGTGCAACAATTTCAATACAATGTGGAGTTGATCCCTGACGAAAAATCCCTAACTAGTATAACAAAGAAGAATACTGAGAGTTTCAGAGAGTATGCGATCAGATGGCACGAACAAGCTGCTAGAGTAAAACCACCAATGAAAGAAAGAAAAATAGTAGAGGTGTTTATTCAACCGCAGGACAAAACATATTATTAACACTTGTTACCTGCATTAGGCAAGCCGTTCATTGAGGTTCTTAAAATGAGGGAGATGATAGAAGAGGGAATTAAGACTGGTCGCATTGTGAGTTTTGCAACATTGAAAGCGAATACTCAAGTAATTCAAAAGGATTCAGGAAGTTTTGGGGAGAAAAAGAATGAGGAAGATGCATCTTCAATTATAGTTGGATAGCAAGAAAGGTCAAGAAGACCACGACATCGTCGATCTCAGGCTCAAGCTCAAGTTCATGCCCAGGCTCCACATAATCACTCCCAAAATCCGTTATACTCTGTTCCTCCACATCCATATCCAGTGTATAATGCACAACCACATATTCAACCCTCATCTTACCCACAATGGGAGACCCCAACACCCCAGAGTCATCCTCTAACTCCACAAACATACCAAAACCCTTTTAAGCCAGATTTTCTATCCAAGCCAAACAATGAAATGAGGCAGAAGTCGAGAGATAGCTTCACTCCAATCGGAGAGTCATATGCCAGTTTATTTCAGAGATTGGTACAGGAAGCAATGATCACTCCTCTCCTTGGGCACACCTTTAATCGGCGTTCAAGAAATTTGATTCTAACACACGATGTGCATATTATTCTGAGGCTCAGGGTCATAGTATTGAAGATTGTCGATATTTGAAAAGAGAAATTAAAAAGATGATTCATGATGGATCAATTATGGTGCAGAACATTGATAGTGAAGGAAGCTCTAGTCATGCTGATATGCAAACCAGCGGCTAAGTTGTCAAGTTGAGCAATTGAGAATTCACCTATCTCCCTACTAGGAAGAGGTCTGGTAGTTCATTTTATCTTCTTTTCTATTTTTTAAATTATTTCAGGGTTGTAGTTCGGGATCTATCTTGTTTTGTCCCTTTGTCATTTATGTTCAAACCCTTCTATCTTTTATTTTTATTAAATAGAGTGTCCCCTTTTTCTTTGTGTTTTAAATATGTATTGTTTGTTTGTTTTTTTACATAGTACATTTTATGTTGACTCTAGTGATATGATATGCTAGTGAAATTTACAGCTATATCTTAACATCCAGTTTAAGAATGAACATTGAATCAGAGGGTTAAAGTTAGAAAAAGAGAGCATTTGAGGAAATAGATAGAGTGCTGGGGCATTTGGTGATCAAGTTGAAACCTTCTTTGAAAATTAAGGCTATTATTTAGAAAATTTTGAGAATCACTTGGTCATCAATTGAAAGACATATCTCAATTAGGTCAAGTAGTGAATATGTGATCCTATGTCAAAAGGAACAGGAAGAAAATCAGCTCCACAAAGTCATGAGTCCTTTAGCATGAGGAATGTACAATGAAAATAGAGTTGTATGTTTGACAAGTGTAGAAAAAGAAGTGACATACATTCTCAGTTGAAGTTAGTGTTGTTAAAGTACCACAAATGATCTTCATCTTTCGTTTTCATATTGCATGATATGTACTTGCATTTTTAAGGATTGATGTGACGAAGGTCTTTCATTCTACTATCCAAACATCGTGTCATCCTTTGTTTACCCATTTGAGCTTTAGTCCTATTTTCTTTCATACCCCTCTTTTGGAATCAATATAGTCC
>NW_025849611.1:0-958 GCF_002878395.1 Capsicum annuum
TATTTTTCATTCAAATTGTTGATGCCTATATGTGGTTACTTGGATACCGTCACGTTCTTATCATTTTTTTTCTCGCTTGAATGGCGATATGGTGAATGTTTGGGTGTTGTGTGGGGACTGAAATTTCTAATAATTTTATTCATTACATTTGGTTGCGACCTTTAAATCTCTAATTGGACTATCCAAACACACCAGACCTGGATTTGAAATTCGTGGCCCCAATCTAATATTTTCTTTTTTTTATCTAAAGTAAGTTTGAGCGAAATGGGTTACGGACTTATCTTAGACCTGTCACGAATGATAAAATTAAAAAAAAAAAAAAGGAAAAATCTATGGTAAGGGAGTGAATTCATAAAAAAATGAGTTAGGTTCTTAGCCTCTAAATAATTAATATTTAATATACCAGTGAAGATCTAACGAGGAAGTTGGAAAGCCCTGCTACCGATCATTCGTTATAATAAAATCTGACATACCATTTGAAGCCGATTGAATTGGGTTGGGTGGGTTCTAAACCTATTAAGTGCTTATTTAGATTTTGAAAATATGGGACGCTCCATAAGGGCCACAAAGGCGCGAGAAATATATTCAAAACTCGTGGTAAGGCCGAAAAGTATTACTATCGGTAAACCACACATAAATACAGTTTTAAATATATTCAAAAATAAATAAAAGCGAGATAGAAGTCACTTTTAGGCCAACAAATATTATATATCCAAAAGATTAATTTAAGCCAGACATAAGTCATTAAAGCGACCGTGCTAGAACCACGGGACTCGAGGGATGCCTAACACCTTCCCCTCGATCAACAGAATTTCTTATCCGGATTTCTAGTTCGCAGACCAAAAAAATAAAGAGTCATTTCCTTTTGAATAGGGATTCAATAAGGTGACTTGGAACACCCAAACTCAATTCCAAGTGGCGACTCTGTAAATAAAAATAATCCCTTTTCAAAACGTCA
>NW_025849611.1:1058-1515 GCF_002878395.1 Capsicum annuum
GTCAACAAAATTTCTTATCCAGATTTCTAGTTCGCAGACCAAATATAAAGAGTCATTTCCTTTTGAATAGGGATTCAATAAGGTGACTTGGAACACCCAAACTCAATTCCAAGTGGCGACTCTGTAAATAAAAATAATCCCTTTTCAAAACGTCACTTTAATTGGAAAACTCATTTTTTCTAAAACCAACTCGCTAGCGGGGTCGGATGCGGTGAAAAACAGGGGTGTGACAATAATAATAATAATAATAATAATAATAATAATAATAATAATTTAACTAATAGAAATATTTTCATTAATGAAACAACAATACTCCGTAAATTGACTGCGGCTTTATGACGTCGTAAGTTGGGCTAATTTGGACTGCCTCTCGTGTTTTTTACGACGAGACGGACCGGAGTGAAACCGGCATGAGAAAATTTTCAAAATGGTCCCTATATTTTCTAGTAGGCTTAAA